>NW_027486430.1:0-23004 GCF_050908995.1 Andrena cerasifolii
GAAAGAGATGGCACAAAGTAACGTCTCCGGAGAGCAAATCAAAGAGCGAGAAGTGGCGCAGATGTTTCGAGACAGTGACTGTTTAACGAAGACACGCAGAATTTTCGAACACTCTCGAAAGGCCTGCGCCTCTGATTTGCAACTTTAAGGCAATGCCTATGAAGCTGAAATTTAGTATACCTCTTTTGACTTCATCTTCTCCTGATATATTGGCCAAAATCTGGCGAAAATTTCGAGAATACACAAAATTGTGCTTTGTAACATGACAACATGCCGTCGAAAGAGATGGAACAAAGTAACGTCTCTGGAGAGCAAATCAAAGAGCGAGAAGTGGCGCAGGTGTTTCGAGACAGTGATTGTTTAACAACGAGACGCAGAATTTTCGAACGCCTCTTGAAAGGCCTGCGCCTCATATTTGCAACTTTAAGGCGATGCATTTGAGGCTGAAATTTAGTATACCTCTTTCGACTTCATGTTCTCCTGATATATTGGCCAAAATCTGGCGAAAATTTTCAAAATGCACAAAATTAGGCTTTGTAACAGGAGAATATGCCGTCGAAAGAGATGGCACAAAGTAACGTCTCCGGAGAGCAAATCAAAGAGCGAGAAGTGGCGCAGATGTTTCGAGACAGTGACTGTTTAACGAAGACACGCAGAATTTTCGAACGCCTCTTGAAAGGCCTGCGCTTCTGATTTGCAACTTTCAGGCGATGCCTTTGAAGCTGAAATTTAGTATACCTCTTTCCACTTCATGTTCTCCTGATATATTGGCCAAAATCTGGCGAAAATTTTCAAAATGCACAAAATTGGGCTTTGTAACAGGAGAACATGCCGTCGAAAGAGATGGAACAATGTAACGTCTCCGGACAGCAAACGAAAGAGCGAGAAGTGGCGCAGGTGTTTCGAGACAGTGACTGTTTCACGAAGAGACGCTGAATTTTCGAAAGCGTCTTGAAAGGCCTGCGCCTCTTAATTGCAACTTTAAGGCGATGCCTTTGAAGCTGAAATTTAGTATACCTATTTCCACTTCATGTTCGCCTGATATATTGGCCAAAATCTAGCGAAAATTTTCAGAATGCACATCATTGGGCTTTGTAACAGGAGAACATGCCGTCGAAAGAGATGGCACAAAGTAACGTCTCCGGAGAGCAAATCAAAGAGCGAGAAGTGGCGCAGGTGTTTTGAGACAGTGACTGTTTAACGAAGAGACGCACAATTTTCGAACGCCTCTTGAAAGGCCTGCGCCTCTGATTTGCAACTTTAAGGCGATGCCTATGAAGCTGAAATTTAGTATACCTCTTTTGACTTCATGTTCTCCTGATATATTGGCCAAAATCTGGCGAAAATTTCGAGAATACACAAAATTGTGCTTTGTAACAGGACGACATGCCGTCGAAAGAGATGGAACAAAGTAACGTCTCTGGAGAGCAAATCAAAGAGCGAGAAGTGGCGCAGGTGTTTCGAGACAGTGATTGTTTAACAACGAGACGCAGAATTTTCGAACGCCTCTTGAAAGGCCTGCGCCTCATATTTGCAACTTTAAGGCGATGCAATTGAAGCTGAAATTTAGTATACCTCTTTCGACTTCGTGTTCTCCTGATATATTGGCCAAAATCTGGCGAAAATTTTCAGAATGCACAGAATTGGGCTTTGTAACAGGAGAACATGCCGTCGAAAGAGATGGCACAAAGTAACGTCTCCGGAGGGCAAATCAATGAGCGAGAAGTGGCGCAGATGTTTCGAGACAGTGACTGTTTAACGAAGAGTCGCACAATATTCGAACGCCTCTTGAAAGGCCTGCGCCTCTGATTTGATACTTTTAAGCGATGCCTTTGAAGCTGAAATTTAGTATACCTCTTTCCGCTTCATGGTCTCCTGATATATTGGCCAAAATCTAACGAAAATTTTCAGAATGCACAAAATTGGGCTTTGTAATAGGAGAACATGCCGTCGAAAGAGATGGCACAAAGTAACGTCTCCGGAGAGCAAATCATATAGCGAGAAGTGGCGCAGGTGTTTCGAGACAGTGATTGTTTAACAACGAGACGCAGAATTTTCGAACGCCTCTTGAAAGGCCTGCGCCTCTTAATTGCAACTTTAAGGCGATGCCTTTGAAGCTGAAATTTAGTATACCTCTTTCCACTTCATGTTCTCCTGATATATTGGCCAAAATCTATCGAAAATTTTCAGAATGCACAAAATTGGGCTTTGTAACAGGAGAACATGCCGTCGAAAGGGATGGAACAAAGTAATGTCTCCGGAGAGCAAATCAAAGAGCGAAACGTGGCGCAGGTGTTTCGAGAGAGTGAGTGTTTCACGAAGAGACGCAGAATTTTCGAAAGCCTCTTGAAAGGCCTGCGCCTCTTATTTGCAACTTTAAATCGATGCCCTTGAAGCTGAAATTTAGTATACCTCTTTTGACTTCATGTTCTCCTGATATATTGGCCAAAATCTGGCGAAAATTTTCAGAATGCACAGAATTGGGCTTTGTAACAGGAGAACATGCCGTCGAAAGAGATGGCACAAAGTAACGTCTCCGGAGAGCAAATCAAAGAGCGAGAAGTGGCGCACATGTTTCGAGACAGTGACTGTTTAACGAAGACACGCAGAATTTTCGAACGCCTCTTGAAAGGCCTGCGCTTCTGATTTGCAACTTTCAGGCGATGCCTTTGAAGCTGAAATTTAATATACCTCTTTCCACTTCATGTTCTCCTGATATATTGGCCAAAATCTGGCGAAAATTTTCAAAATGCACAAAATTGGGCTTTGTAACAGGAGAACATGCCGTCGAAAGAGATGGAACAATGTAACGTCTCCGGACAGCAAACGAAAGAGCGAGAAGTGGCGCAGGTGTTTCGAGACAGTGACTGTTTCACGAAGAGACGCTGAATTTTCGAAAGCGTCTTGAAAGGCCTGCGCCTCTTAATTGCAACTTTAAGGCGATGCCTTTGAAGCTGAAATTTAGTATACCTATTTCCACTTCATGTTCTCCTGATATATTGGCCAAAATCTAGCGAAAATTTTCAGAATGCACATCATTGGGCTTTGTAACAGGAGAACATGCCGTCGAAAGAGATGGCACAAAGTAACGTCTCCGGAGAGCAAATCAAAGAGCGAGAAGTGGCGCAGGTGTTTTGAGACAGTGACTGTTTAACGAAGAGACGCACAATTTTCGAACGCCTCTTGAAAGGCCTGCGCCTCTGATTTGCAACTTTAAGGCGATGCCTATGAAGCTGAAATTTAGTATACCTCTTTTGACTTCATGTTCTCCTGATATATTGGCCAAAATCTGGCGAAAATTTCGAGAATACACAAAATTGTGCTTTGTAACAGGACGACATGCCGTCGAAAGAGATGGAACAAAGTAACGTCTCTGGAGAGCAAATCAAAGAGCGAGAAGTGGCGCAGGTGTTTCGAGACAGTGATTGTTTAACAACGAGACGCAGAATTTTCGAACGCCTCTTGAAAGGCCTGCGCCTCATATTTGCAACTTTAAGGCGATGCAATTGAAGCTGAAATTTAGTATACCTCTTTCGACTTCGTGTTCTCCTGATATATTGGACAAAATCTGGCGAAAATTTTCAGAATGCACAGAATTGGGCTTTGTAACAGGAGAACATGCCGTCGAAAAAGATGGCACAAAGTAACGTCTCCGGAGGGCAAATCAATGAGCGAGAAGTGGCGCAGATGTTTCGAGACAGTGACTGTTTAACGAAGAGTCGCACAATATTCGAACGCCTCTTGAAAGGCCTGCGCCTCTGATTTGATACTTTTAAGCGATGCCTTTGAAGCTGAAATTTAGTATACCTCTTTCCGCTTCATGGTCTCCTGATATATTGGCCAAAATCTAACGAAAATTTTCAGAATGCACAAAATTGGGCTTTGTAATAGGAGAACATGCCGTCGAAAGAGATGGCACAAAGTAACGTCTCCGGAGAGCAAATCATATAGCGAGAAGTGGCGCAGGTGTTTCGAGACAGTGATTGTTTAACAACGAGACGCAGAATTTTCGAACGCCTCTTGAAAGGCCTGCGCCTCTTAATTGCAACTTTAAGGCGATGCCTTTGAAGCTGAAATTTAGTATACCTCTTTCCACTTCATGTTCTCCTGATATATTGGCCAAAATCTATCAAAAATTTTCAGAATGCACAAAATTGGGCTTTGTAACAGGAGAACATGCCGTCGAAAGGGATGGAACAAAGTAATGTCTCCGGAGAGCAAATCAATGAGCGAAACGTGGCGCAGGTGTTTCGAGAGAGTGAGTGTTTCACGAAGAGACGCAGAATTTTCGAAAGCCTCTTGAAAGGCCTGCGCCTCTTATTTGCAACTTTAAATCGATGCCCTTGAAGCTGAAATTTAGTATACCTCTTTTGACTTCATCTTCTCCTGATATATTGGCCAAAATCTGGCGAAAATTTCGAGAATACACAAAATTGTGCTTTGTAACATGACAACATGCCGTCGAAAGAGATGGAACAAAGTAACGTCTCTGGAGAGCAAATCAAAGAGCGAGAAGTGGCGCAGGTGTTTCGAGACAGTGATTGTTTAACAACGAGACGCAGAATTTTCGAACGCCTCTTGAAAGGCCTGCGCCTCATATTTGCAACTTTAAGGCGATGCATTTGAGGCTGAAATTTAGTATACCTCTTTCGACTTCATGTTCTCCTGATATATTGGCCAAAATCTGGCGAAAATTTTCAAAATGCACAAAATTAGGCTTTGTAACAGGAGAATATGCCGTCGAAAGAGATGGCACAAAGTAACGTCTCCGGAGAGCAAATCAAAGAGCGAGAAGTGGCGCAGATGTTTCGAGACAGTGACTGTTTAACGAAGACACGCAGAATTTTCGAACGCCTCTTGAAAGGCCTGCGCTTCTGATTTGCAACTTTCAGGCGATGCCTTTGAAGCTGAAATTTAGTATACCTCTTTCCACTTCATGTTCTCCTGATATATTGGCCAAAATCTGGCGAAAATTTTCAAAATGCACAAAATTGGGCTTTGTAACAGGAGAACATGCCGTCGAAAGAGATGGAACAATGTAACGTCTCCGGACAGCAAACGAAAGAGCGAGAAGTGGCGCAGGTGTTTCGAGACAGTGACTGTTTCACGAAGAGACGCTGAATTTTCGAAAGCGTCTTGAAAGGCCTGCGCCTCTTAATTGCAACTTTAAGGCGATGCCTTTGAAGCTGAAATTTAGTATACCTATTTCCACTTCATGTTCGCCTGATATATTGGCCAAAATCTAGCGAAAATTTTCAGAATGCACATCATTGGGCTTTGTAACAGGAGAACATGCCGTCGAAAGAGATGGCACAAAGTAACGTCTCCGGAGAGCAAATCAAAGAGCGAGAAGTGGCGCAGGTGTTTTGAGACAGTGACTGTTTAACGAAGAGACGCACAATTTTCGAACGCCTCTTGAAAGGCCTGCGCCTCTGATTTGCAACTTTAAGGCGATGCCTATGAAGCTGAAATTTAGTATACCTCTTTTGACTTCATGTTCTCCTGATATATTGGCCAAAATCTGGCGAAAATTTCGAGAATACACAAAATTGTGCTTTGTAACAGGACGACATGCCGTCGAAAGAGATGGAACAAAGTAACGTCTCTGGAGAGCAAATCAAAGAGCGAGAAGTGGCGCAGGTGTTTCGAGACAGTGATTGTTTAACAACGAGACGCAGAATTTTCGAACGCCTCTTGAAAGGCCTGCGCCTCATATTTGCAACTTTAAGGCGATGCAATTGAAGCTGAAATTTAGTATACCTCTTTCGACTTCGTGTTCTCCTGATATATTGGCCAAAATCTGGCGAAAATTTTCAGAATGCACAGAATTGGGCTTTGTAACAGGAGAACATGCCGTCGAAAGAGATGGCACAAAGTAACGTCTCCGGAGGGCAAATCAATGAGCGAGAAGTGGCGCAGATGTTTCGAGACAGTGACTGTTTAACGAAGAGTCGCACAATATTCGAACGCCTCTTGAAAGGCCTGCGCCTCTGATTTGATACTTTTAAGCGATGCCTTTGAAGCTGAAATTTAGTATACCTCTTTCCGCTTCATGGTCTCCTGATATATTGGCCAAAATCTAACGAAAATTTTCAGAATGCACAAAATTGGGCTTTGTAATAGGAGAACATGCCGTCGAAAGAGATGGCACAAAGTAACGTCTCCGGAGAGCAAATCATATAGCGAGAAGTGGCGCAGGTGTTTCGAGACAGTGATTGTTTAACAACGAGACGCAGAATTTTCGAACGCCTCTTGAAAGGCCTGCGCCTCTTAATTGCAACTTTAAGGCGATGCCTTTGAAGCTGAAATTTAGTATACCTCTTTCCACTTCATGTTCTCCTGATATATTGGCCAAAATCTATCGAAAATTTTCAGAATGCACAAAATTGGGCTTTGTAACAGGAGAACATGCCGTCGAAAGGGATGGAACAAAGTAATGTCTCCGGAGAGCAAATCAAAGAGCGAAACGTGGCGCAGGTGTTTTGAGACAGTGACTGTTTAACGAAGAGACGCACAATTTTCGAACGCCTCTTGAAAGGCCTGCGCCTCTGATTTGCAACTTTAAGGCGATGCCTATGAAGCTGAAATTTAGTATACCTCTTTTGACTTCATGTTCTCCTGATATATTGGCCAAAATCTGGCGAAAATTTTCAGAATGCACAGAATTGGGCTTTGTAACAGGAGAACATGCCGTCGAAAGAGATGGCACAAAGTAACGTCTCCGGAGGGCAAATCAATGAGCGAGAAGTGGCGCAGATGTTTCGAGACAGTGACTGTTTAACGAAGAGTCGCACAATATTCGAACGCCTCTTGAAAGGCCTGCGCCTCTGATTTGATACTTTTAAGCGATGCCTTTGAAGCTGAAATTTAGTATACCTCTTTCCGCTTCATGGTCTCCTGATATATTGGCCAAAATCTAACGAAAATTTTCAGAATGCACAAAATTGGGCTTTGTAATAGGAGAACATGCCGTCGAAAGAGATGGCACAAAGTAACGTCTCCGGAGAGCAAATCATATAGCGAGAAGTGGCGCAGGTGTTTCGAGACAGTGATTGTTTAACAACGAGACGCAGAATTTTCGAACGCCTCTTGAAAGGCCTGCGCCTCTTAATTGCAACTTTAAGGCGATGCCTTTGAAGCTGAAATTTAGTATACCTCTTTCCACTTCATGTTCTCCTGATATATTGGCCAAAATCTATCGAAAATTTTCAGAATGCACAAAATTGGGCTTTGTAACAGGAGAACATGCCGTCGAAAGGGATGGAACAAAGTAATGTCTCCGGAGAGCAAATCAAAGAGCGAAACGTGGCGCAGGTGTTTCGAGAGAGTGAGTGTTTCACGAAGAGACGCAGAATTTTCGAAAGCCTCTTGAAAGGCCTGCGCCTCTTATTTGCAACTTTAAATCGATGCCCTTGAAGCTGAAATTTAGTATACCTCTTTTGACTTCATGTTCTCCTGATATATTGGCCAAAATCTGGGGAAAATTTTCAGAATGCACAGAATTGGGCTTTGTAACAGGAGAACATGCCGTCGAAAGAGATGGCACAAAGTAACGTCTCCGGAGGGCAAATCAATGAGCGAGAAGTGGCGCAGATGTTTCGAGACAGTGACTGTTTAACGAAGAGTCGCACAATTTTCGAACGCCTCTTGAAAGGCCTGCGCCTCTGATTTGATACTTTTAAGCGATGCCTTTGAAGCTGAAATTTAGTATACCTCTTTCCGCTTCATGGTCTCCTGATATATTGGCCAAAATCTAGCGAAAATTTTCAGAATGCCCAAAATTGCGCTTTGTAACAGGAGAACATGCCGTCGAAAGAGATGGCACAAAGTAACGTCTCCGGAGAGCAAATCCAAGAGCGAGAAGTGGCGCAGATGTTTCGAGACAGTGAGTGTTTAACGAAGACACGCAGAATTTTCGAACGCCTCTTGAAAGGCCTGCGCCTCTGATTTGCAACTTTAAGGCGATGCCTATGAAGCTGAAATTTAGTATACCTCTTTTGACATCATCTTCTCCTGATATATTGGCCAAAATCTGGCGAAAATTTCGAGAATACACAAAATTGTGCTTTGTAACATGACAACATGCCGTCGAAAGAGATGGAACAAAGTAACGTCTCTGGAGAGCAAATCAAAGAACGAGAAGTGGCGCATGTGTTTCGAGACAGTAATTGTTTAACAACGAGACGCAGAATTTTCGAACGCCTCTTGAAAGGCCTGCGCCTCATATTTGCAACTTTAAGGCGATGCATTTGAGGCTGAAATTTAGTATACCTCTTTCGACTTCATGTTCTCCTGATATATTGGCCAAAATCTGGCGAAAATTTTCAAAATGCACAAAATTAGGCTTTGTAACAGGAGAATATGCCGTCGAAAGAGATGGCACAAAGTAACGTCTCCGGAGAGCAATTCAAAGAGCGAGAAGTGGCGCAGATGTTTCGAGACAGTGACTGTTTAACGAAGACACGCAGAATTTTCGAACGCCTCTTGAAAGGCCTGCGCTTCTGATTTGCAACTTTCAGGCGATGCCTTTGAAGCTGAAATTTAATATACCTCTTTCCACTTCATGTTCTCCTGATATATTGGCCAAAATCTGGCGAAAATTTTCAAAATGCACAAAATTGGGCTTTGTAACAGGAGAACATGCCGTCGAAAGAGATGGAACAATGTAACGTCTCCGGACAGCAAACGAAAGAGCGAGAAGTGGCGCAGGTGTTTCGAGACAGTGACTGTTTCACCGAAGAGACGCTGAATTTTCGAAAGCGTCTTGAAAGGCCTGCGCCTCTTAATTGCAACTTTAAGGCGATGCCTTTGAAGCTGAAATTTAGTATACCTATTTCCACTTCATGTTCTCCTGATATATTGGCCAAAATCTAGCGAAAATTTTCAGAATGCACATCATTGGGCTTTGTAACAGGAGAACATGCCGTCGAAAGAGATGGCACAAAGTAACGTCTCCGGAGAGCAAATCAAAGAGCGAGAAGTGGCGCAGGTGTTTTGAGACAGTGACTGTTTAACGAAGAGACGCACAATTTTCGAACGCCTCTTGAAAGGCCTGCGCCTCTGATTTGCAACTTTAAGGCGATGCCTATGAAGCTGAAATTTAGTATACCTCTTTTGACTTCATGTTCTCCTGATATATTGGCCAAAATCTGGCGAAAATTTCGAGAATACACAAAATTGTGCTTTGTAACAGGACGACATGCCGTCGAAAGAGATGGAACAAAGTAACGTCTCTGGAGAGCAAATCAAAGAGCGAGAAGTGGCGCAGGTGTTTCGAGACAGTGATTGTTTAACAACGAGACGCAGAATTTTCGAACGCCTCTTGAAAGGCCTGCGCCTCATATTTGCAACTTTAAGGCGATGCAATTGAAGCTGAAATTTAGTATACCTCTTTCGACTTCGTGTTCTCCTGATATATTGGACAAAATCTGGCGAAAATTTTCAGAATGCACAGAATTGGGCTTTGTAACAGGAGAACATGCCGTCGAAAAAGATGGCACAAAGTAACGTCTCCGGAGGGCAAATCAATGAGCGAGAAGTGGCGCAGATGTTTCGAGACAGTGACTGTTTAACGAAGAGTCGCACAATATTCGAACGCCTCTTGAAAGGCCTGCGCCTCTGATTTGATACTTTTAAGCGATGCCTTTGAAGCTGAAATTTAGTATACCTCTTTCCGCTTCATGGTCTCCTGATATATTGGCCAAAATCTAACGAAAATTTTCAGAATGCACAAAATTGGGCTTTGTAATAGGAGAACATGCCGTCGAAAGAGATGGCACAAAGTAACGTCTCCGGAGAGCAAATCATATAGCGAGAAGTGGCGCAGGTGTTTCGAGACAGTGATTGTTTAACAACGAGACGCAGAATTTTCGAACGCCTCTTGAAAGGCCTGCGCCTCTTAATTGCAACTTTAAGGCGATGCCTTTGAAGCTGAAATTTAGTATACCTCTTTCCACTTCATGTTCTCCTGATATATTGGCCAAAATCTATCAAAAATTTTCAGAATGCACAAAATTGGGCTTTGTAACAGGAGAACATGCCGTCGAAAGGGATGGAACAAAGTAATGTCTCCGGAGAGCAAATCAAAGAGCGAAACGTGGCGCAGGTGTTTCGAGAGAGTGAGTGTTTCACGAAGAGACGCAGAATTTTCGAAAGCCTCTTGAAAGGCCTGCGCCTCTTATTTGCAACTTTAAATCGATGCCCTTGAAGCTGAAATTTAGTATACCTCTTTTGACTTGATGTTCTCCTGATATATTGGCCAAAATCTGGCGAAAATTTTCAGAATGCACAGAATTGGGCTTTGTAACAGGAGAACATGCCGTCGAAAGAGATGGCACAAAGTAACGTCTCCGGAGGGCAAATCAATGAGCGAGAAGTGGCGCAGATGTTTCGAGACAGTGACTGTATAACGAAGAGTCGCACAATTTTCGAACGCCTCTTGAAAGGCCTGCGCCTCTGATTTGATACTTTTAAGCGATGTCTTTGAAGCTGAAATTTAGTATACCTCTTTCCGCTTCATGGTCTCCTGATATATTGGCCAAAATCTAGCGAAAATTTTCAGAATGCCCAAAATTGCGCTTTGTAACAGGAGAACATGCCGTCGAAAGAGATGGCACAAAGTAACGTCTCCGGAGAGCAAATCAAAGAGCGAGAAGTGGCGCAGATGTTTCGAGACAGTGACTGTTTAACGAAGACACGCAGAATTTTCGAACGCCTCTTGAAAGGCCTGCGCCTCTGATTTGCAACTTTAAGGCGATGCCTATGAAGCTGAAATTTAGTATACCTCTTTTGACTTCATCTTCTCCTGATATATTGGCCAAAATCTGGCGAAAATTTCGAGAATACACAAAATTGTGCTTTGTAACATGACAACATGCCGTCGAAAGAGATGGAACAAAGTAACGTCTCTGGAGAGCAAATCAAAGAGCGAGAAGTGGCGCAGGTGTTTCGAGACAGTAATTGTTTAACAACGAGACGCAGAATTTTCGAACGCCTCTTGAAAGGCCTGCGCCTCATATTTGCAACTTTAAGGCGATGCATTTGAGGCTGAAATTTAGTATACCTCTTTCGACTTCATGTTCTCCTGATATATTGGCCAAAATCTGGCGAAAATTTTCAGAATGCCCAAAATTGCGCTTTGTAACAGGAGAACATGCCGTCGAAAGAGATGGCACAAAGTAACGTCTCCGGAGAGCAAATCAAAGAGCGAGAAGTGGCGCAGATGTTTCGAGACAGTGACTGTTTAACGAAGACACGCAGAATTTTCGAACGCCTCTTGAAAGGCCTGCGCCTCTGATTTGCAACTTTAAGGCGATGCCTATGAAGCTGAAATTTAGTATACCTCTTTTGACTTCATCTTCTCCTGATATATTGGCCAAAATCTGGCGAAAATTTCGAGAATACACAAAATTGTGCTTTGTAACATGACAACATGCCGTCGAAATTGATGGAACAAAGTAACGTCTCTGGAGAGCAAATCAAAGAGCGAGAAGTGGCGCAGGTGTTTCGAGACAGTAATTGTTTAACAACGAGACGCAGAATTTTCGAACGCCTCTTGAAAGGCCTGCGCCTCATATTTGCAACTTTAAGGCGATGCATTTGAGGCTGAAATTTAGTATACCTCTTTCGACTTCATGTTCTCCTGATATATTGGCCAAAATCTGGCGAAAATTTTCAAAATGCACAAAATTAGGCTTTGTAACAGGAGAATATGCCGTCGAAAGAGATGGCACAAAGTAACGTCTCCGGAGAGCAAATCAAAGAGCGAGAAGTGGCGCAGATGTTTCGAGACAGTGACTGTTTAACGAAGACACGCAGAATTTTCGAACGCCTCTTGAAAGGCCTGCGCTTCTGATTTGCAACTTTCAGGCGATGCCTTTGAAGCTGAAATTTAATATACCTCTTTCCACTTCATGTTCTCCTGATATATTGGCCAAAATCTGGCGAAAATTTTCAAAATGCACAAAATTGGGCTTTGTAACAGGAGAACATGCCGTCGAAAGAGATGGAACAATGTAACGTCTCCGGACAGCAAACGAAAGAGCGAGAAGTGGCGCAGGTGTTTCGAGACAGTGACTGTTTCACGAAGAGACGCTGAATTTTCGAAAGCGTCTTGAAAGGCCTGCGCCTCTTAATTGCAACTTTAAGGCGATGCCTTTGAAGCTGAAATTTAGTATACCTATTTCCACTTCATGTTCTCCTGATATATTGGCCAAAATCTAGCGAAAATTTTCAGAATGCACATCATTGGGCTTTGTAACAGGAGAACATGCCGTCGAAAGAGATGGCACAAAGTAACGTCTCCGGAGAGCAAATCAAAGAGCGAGAAGTGGCGCAGGTGTTTTGAGACAGTGACTGTTTAACGAAGAGACGCAGAATTTTCGAACGCCTCTTGAAAGGCCTGCGCCTCTGATTTGCAACTTTAAGGCGATGCCTATGAAGCTGAAATGTAGTATACCTCTTTTGACTTCATGTTCTCCTGATATATTGGCCAAAATCTGGCGAAAATTTTCAGAATGCACAGAATTGGGCTTTGTAACAGGAGAACATGCCGTCGAAAGAGATGGCACAAAGTAACGTCTCCGGAGGGCAAATCAATGAGCGAGAAGTGGCGCAGATGTTTCGAGACAGTGACTGTTTAACGAAGAGTCGCACAATATTCGAACGCCTCTTGAAAGGCCTGCGCCTCTGATTTGATACTTTTAAGCGATGCCTTTGAAGCTGAAATTTAGTATACCTCTTTCCGCTTCATGGTCTCCTGATATATTGGCCAAAATCTAACGAAAATTTTCAGAATGCACAAAATTGGGCTTTGTAACAGGAGAACATGCCGTCGAAAGAGATGGCACAAAGTAACGTCTCCGGAGAGCAAATCAAAGAGCGAGATGTGGCGCAGATGTTTCGAGACAGTGACTGATTAACGAAGAGACGCAGAATTTTCGAACGCCTCTTGAAAGGCCTGCGCCTCTTATTTGCAACTTTAAGGCGATGCCTTTGAAGCTGAAATTTAGTATACCTCTTTCCACTTCATTTTCTCCTGATTTATTGGCCAAAATCTGGCGAAAATTTCGAGAATACACAAAATTGGGCTTTGTAACAGGAGAACATGCCGTCGAAAGGGATGGAACAAAGTAATGTCTCCGGAGAGCAAATCAAAGAGCGAAACGTGGCGCAGGTGTTTCGAGAGAGTGACTGTTTCACGAAGAGACGCAGAATTTTCGAAAGCCTCTTGAAAGGCCTGCGCCTCTTATTTGCAACTTTAAATCGATGCCCTTGAAGCTGAAATTTAGTATACCTCTATTGACTTCATGTTCTCCTGATATATTGGCCAAAATCTGGCGAAAATTTTCAGAATGCACAGAATTGGGCTTTGTAACAGGAGAACATGCCGTCCAAAGAGATGGCACAAAGTAACGTCTCCGGAGGGCAAATCAATGAGCGAGAAGTGGCGCAGATGTTTCGAGACAGTGACTGTTTAACGAAGAGTCGCACAATTTTCGAACGCCTCTTGAAAGGCCTGCGCCTCTGATTTGATACTTTTAAGCGATGCCTTTGAAGCTGAAATTTAGTATACCTCTTTCCGCTTCATGGTCTCCTGATATATTGGCCAAAATCTAGCGAAAATTTTCAGAATGCCCAAAATTGGGCTTTGTAACAGGAGAACATGCCGTCGAAAGAGATGGCACAAAGTAACGTCTCCGGAGAGCAAATCAAAGAGCGAGATGTGGCGCAGATGTTTCGAGACAGTGACTCATTAACGAAGAGACGCAGAATTTTCGAACGCCTCTTGAAACGCCTGCGCCTCTTATTTGCAACTTTAAGGCGATGCCTTTCAAGCTGAAATTTAGTATACCTCTTTCCCCTTCATGTTCTCCTGATATATTGACCAAAATCTGGCGAAAATTTTCAGAATCCACAGAATTGGGCTTTGTAACAGGAGAACATGCCGTCGAAAGAGATGGCACAGAGTAACGTCTCCGTAGGGCAAATCAATGAGCGAGAAGTGGCGCAGATGTTTCGAGACAGTGACTGTTTAACGAAGAGTCGCACAATTTTCGATCGCCTCTTGCAAGGCCTGCGCCTCTAATTTGATACTGTTAAGCGATGCCTTTGAAGCTGAAGTTTAGTATACCTCTTTCCACTTCATGTTCTCCTGATATATTGGCCAAAATCTGGCGAAAATTTTCAAAATGCACAAAATTGGGCTTTGTAACAGGAGAACATGCCGTCGAAAGAGATGGAACAATGTAACGTCTCCGGACAGCAAACGAAAGAGCGAGAAGTGGCGCAGGTGTTTCGAGACAGTGACTGTTTCACGAAGAGACGCTGAATTTTCGAAAGCGTCTTGAAAGGCCTGCGCCTCTTAATTGCAACTTTAAGGCGATGCCTTTGAAGCTGAAATTTAGTATACCTATTTCCACTTCATGTTCTCCTGATATATTGGCCAAAATCTAGCGAAAATTTTCAGAATGCACATCATTGGGCTTTGTAACAGGAGAACATGCCGTCGAAAGAGATGGCACAAAGTAACGTCTCCGGAGAGCAAATCAAAGAGCGAGAAGTGGCGCAGGTGTTTTGAGACAGTGACTGTTTAACGAAGAGACGCACAATTTTCGAACGCCTCTTGAAAGGCCTGCGCCTCTGATTTGCAACTTTAAGGCGATGCCTATGAAGCTGAAATTTAGTATACCTCTTTTGACTTCATGTTCTCCTGATATATTGGCCAAAATCTGGCGAAAATTTCGAGAATACACAAAATTGTGCTTTGTAACAGGACAACATGCCGTCGAAAGAGATGGAACAAAGTAACGTCTCTGGAGAGCAAATCAAAGAGCGAGAAGTGGCGCAGGTGTTTCGAGACAGTGATTGTTTAACAACGAGACGCAGAATTTTCGAACGCCTCTTGAAAGGCCTGCGCCTCATATTTGCAACTTTAAGGCGATGCATTTGAAGCTGAAATATAGTATACCTCTTTCGACTTCGTGTTCTCCTGATATATTGGCCAAAATCTGGCGAAAATTTTCAGAATGCACAGAATTGGGCTTTGTAACAGGAGAACATGCCGTCGAAAGAGATGGCACAAAGTAACGTCTCCGGAGGGCAAATCAATGAGCGAGAAGTGGCGCAGATGTTTCGAGACAGTGACTGTTTAACGAAGAGTCGCACAATATTCGAACGCCTCTTGAAAGGCCTGCGCCTCTGATTTGATACTTTTAAGCGATGCCTTTGAAGCTGAAATTTAGTATACCTCTTTCCGCTTCATGGTCTCCTGATATATTGGCCAAAATCTAACGAAAATTTTCAGAATGCACAAAATTGGGCTTTGTAACAGGAGAACATGCCGTCGAAAGAGATGGCACAAAGTAACGTCTCCGGAGAGCAAATCAAAGAGCGAGATGTGGCGCAGATGTTTCGAGACAGTGACTGATTAACGAAGAGACGCAGAATTTTCGAACGCCTCTTGAAAGGCCTGCGCCTCTTATTTGCAACTTTAAGGCGATGCCTTTGAAGCTGAAATTTAGTATACCTCTTTCCACTTCATTTTCTCCTGATTTATTGGCCAAAATCTGGCGAAAATTTCGAGAATACACAAAATTGGGCTTTGTAACAGGAGAACATGCCGTCGAAAGGGATGGAACAAAGTAATGTCTCCGGAGAGCAAATCAAAGAGCGAAACGTGGCGCAGGTGTTTCGAGAGAGTGACTGTTTAACGAAGAGTCGCACAATTTTCGAACGCCTCTTGAAAGGCCTGCGCCTCTGATTTGATACTTTTAAGCGATGCCTTTGAAGCTGAAATTTAGTATACCTCTTTCCGCTTCATGGTCTCCTGATATATTGGCCAAAATCTAGCGAAAATTTTCAGAATGCCCAAAATTGGGCTTTGTAACAGGAGAACATGCCGTCGAAAGAGATGGCACAAAGTAACGTCTCCGGAGAGCAAATCAAAGAGCGAGATGTGGCGCAGATGTTTCGAGACAGTGACTCATTAACGAAGAGACGCAGAATTTTCGAACGCCTCTTGAAACGCCTGCGCCTCTTATTTGCAACTTTAAGGCGATGCCTTTCAAGCTGAAATTTAGTATACCTCTTTCCCCTTCATGTTCTCCTGATATATTGACCAAAATCTGGCGAAAATTTTCAGAATCCACAGAATTGGGCTTTGTAACAGGAGAACATGCCGTCGAAAGAGATGGCACAGAGTAACGTCTCCGTAGGGCAAATCAATGAGCGAGAAGTGGCGCAGATGTTTCGAGACAGTGACTGTTTAACGAAGAGTCGCACAATTTTCGATCGCCTCTTGCAAGGCCTGCGCCTCTAATTTGATACTGTTAAGCGATGCCTTTGAAGCTGAAGTTTAGTATACCTCTTTCCACTTCATGTTCTCCTGATATATTGGCCAAAATCTGGCGAAAATTTCGAGAATACACAAAATTGTGCTTTGTGACAGGACAACATGCCGTCGAAAGAGATGGAACAAAGTAACGTCTCTGGAGAGCAAATCAAAGAGCGAGAAGTGGCGCAGGTGTTTCGAGACAGTGATTGTTTAACAACGAGCCGCAGAATTTTCGAACGCCTCTTGAAAGGCCTGCGCCTCATATTTGCAACTTTAAGGCGATGCATTTGAAGCTGAAATTTAGTATACCTCTTTCGACTTCGTGTTCTCCTGATATATTGGCCAAAATCTGGCGAAAATTTTCAGAATGCACAGAATTGGGCTTTGTAACAGGAGAACATGCCGTCGAAAGAGATGGCACAAAGTAACGTCTCCGGATGGCAAATCAATGAGCGAGAAGTGGCGCAGATGTTTCGAGACAGT
The DNA here is from genome assembly GCF_050908995.1 of Andrena cerasifolii. Lineage (NCBI taxonomy): Eukaryota > Metazoa > Arthropoda > Insecta > Hymenoptera > Andrenidae > Andrena > Andrena cerasifolii. The sequence continues at coordinate 16,817 of NW_027486430.1, forward strand.
GACTGTTTAACGAAGAGTCGCACAATTTTCGAACGCCTCTTGAAAGGCCTGCGCCTCTGATTTGATACTTTTAAGCGATGCCTTTGAAGCTGAAATTTAGTATACCTCTTTCCGCTTCATGGTCTCCTGATATATTGGCCAAAATCTAACGAAAATTTTCAGAATGCACAAAATTGGGCTTTGTAACAGGAGAACATGCCGTCGAAAGGGATGGAACAAAGTAATGTCTCCGGAGAGCAAATCAAAGAGCGAGACGTGGCGCAGGTGTTTCGAGAGAGTGACTGTTTCACGAAGAGACGCAGAATTTTCGAAAGCCTCTTGAAAGGCCTGCGCCTCTTATTTGCAACTTTAAATCGATGCCCTTGAAGCTGAAATTTAGTATACCTCTTTTGACTTCATGTTCTCCTGATATATTGGCCAAAATCTGGCGAAAATTTTCAGAATGCACAGAATTGGGCTTTGTAACAGGAGAACATGCCGTCGAAAGAGATGGCACAAAGTAACGTCTCCGGAGGGCAAATCAATGAGCGAGAAGTGGCGCAGATGTTTCGAGACAGTGACTGTTTAACGAAGAGTCGCACAATTTTCGAACGCCTCTTGCAAGGCCTGCGCCTCTAATTTGATACTGTTAAGCGATGCCTTTGAAGCTGAAGTTTAGTATACCTCTTTCCACTTCATGTTCTGCTGATATATTGGCCAAAATCTGGCGAAAATTTTCAGAATGCACAGAATTGGGCTTTGTAACAGGAGAACATGCCGTCGAAAGAGATGGCACAAAGTAACGTCTCCGGATGGCAAATCAATGAGCGAGAAGTGGCGCAGATGTTTCGAGACAGTGACTGTTTAACGAAGAGTCGCACAATTTTCGAACGCCTCTTGAAAGGCCTGCGCCTCTGATTTGATACTTTTAAGCGATGCCTTTGAAGCTGAAATTTAGTATACCTCTTTCCGCTTCATGGTCTCCTGATATATTGGCCAAAATCTAGCGAAAATTTTCAGAATGCACAAAATTGGTCTTTGTAACAGGAGAACATGCCGTCGAAAGAGATGGCACAAAGTAACGTCTCCGGAGAGCAAATCAAAGAGCGAGATGTGGCGCAGATGTTTCGAGACAGTGACTGATTAACGAAGAGACGCAGAATTTTCGAACGCCTCTTGAAAGGCCTGCGCCTCTTAATTGCAACTTTAAGGCGATGCCTTTGAAGCTGAAATTTAGTATACCTCTTTTGACTTCATGTTCTCCTGATATATTGGCCAAAATCTGGCGAAAATTTTCAGAATGCACAGAATTGGGCTTTGTAACAGGAGAACATGCCGTCGAAAGAGATGGCACAAAGTAACGTCTCCGGAGGGCAAATCAATGAGCGAGATATGGCGCAGATGTTTCGAGACAGTGACTGTTTAACGAAGAGTCGCACAATTTTCGAACGCCTCTTGAAAGGCCTGCGCCTCTGATTTGATACTTTTAAGCGATGCCTTTGAAGCTGAAATTTAGTATACCTCTTTCCGCTTCATGGTCTCCTGATATATTGGCCAAAATCTAGCGAAAATTTTCAGAATGCACAAAATTGGGCTTTGTAACAGGAGAACATGCCGTCGAAAGGGATGGAACAAAGTAATGTCTCCGGAGAGCAAATCAAAGAGCGAGAAGTGGCGCAGATGTTTCGAGACAGTGACTGATTAACGAAGAGACGCAGAATTTTCGAACGCCTCTTGAAAGGCCTGCGCCTCTTAATTGCAACTTTAAGGCGATGCCTTTGAAGCTGAAATTTAGTATACCTCTTTTGACTTCATGTTCTCCTGATATATTGGCCAAAATCTGGCGAAAATTTTCAGAATGCACAGAATTGGGCTTTGTAACAGGAGAACATGCCGTCGAAAGAGATGGCACAAAGTAACGTCTCCGGAGGGCAAATCAATGAGCGAGATATGGCGCAGATGTTTCGAGACAGTGACTGTTTAACGAAGAGTCGCCCAATTTTCGAACGCCTCTTGAAAGGCCTGCGCCCCTGATTTGATACTTTTAAGCGATGCCTTTGAAGCTGAAATTTAGTATACCTCTTTCCGCTTCATGGTCTCCTGATATATTGGCCAAAATCTAGCGAAAATTTTCAGAATGCACAAAATTGGGCTTTGTAACAGGAGAACATGCCGTCGAAAGCGATGGAACAAAGTAATGTCTCCGGAGAGCAAATCAAAGAGCGAGAAGTGGCGCAGATGTTTCGAGAGAGTGACTGTTTCACGAAGAGACGCAGAATTTTCGAAAGCCTCTTGAAAGGCCTGCGCCTCTTATTTGCAACTTTAAGTCGATGCCCTTGAAGCTGAAATTTAGTATACCTCTTTTGACTTCATGTTCTCCTGATATATTGGCCAAAATCTGGCGAAAATTTTCAGAATGCACAGAATTGGGCTTTGTAACAGGAGAACATGCCGTCGAAAGAGATGGCACAAAGTAACGTCTCCGGAGGGCAAATCAATGAGCGAGAAGTGGCGCAGATGTTTCGAGACAGTGACTGTTTAACGAAGAGTCGCACAATTTTCGAACGCCTCTTGAAAGGCCTGCGCCTCTGATTTGATACTTTTAAGCGATGCCTTTGAAGCTGAAATTGAGTATACCTCTTTCCGCTTCATGTTCTCCTGATATATTGGCCAAAATCTGGCGAAAATTTTCAGAATCCACAGAATTGGGCTTTGTAACAGGAGAATATGCCGTCGAAAGAGATGGCACAAAGTAACGTCTCCGGAGAGCAAATCAAAGAGCGAGAAGTGGCGCAGATGTTTCGAGACAGTGACTGTTTAACGAAGACACGCAGAATTTTCGAACGCCTCTTGAAAGGCCTGCGCCTCTAATTTGATACTGTTAAGCAATGCCTTTGAAGCTGAAATTTAGTATACCTCTTTTGACTTCATGTTCTCCTGATATATTGGCCAAAACCTAGCGAAAATTTTCAGAATGCACAGAATTGGGCTTTGTAACAGGAGAACATGCCGTCGAAAGAGATGGCACAAAGTAACGTCTCCGGAGGGCAAATCAATGAGCGAGAAGTGGCGCAGATGTTTCGAGACAGTGACTGTTTAACGAAGAGTCGCACAATTTTCGAACGCCTCTTGAAAGGCCTGCGCCTCTGATTTGATACTTTTAAGCGATGCCTTTGAAGCTGAAATTTAGTATACCTCTTTCCGCTTCATGGTCTCCTGATATATTGGCCAAAATCTAGCGAAAATTTTCAGAATGCCCAAAATTGGGCTTTGTAACAGGATAACATGCCGTCGAAAGAGATGGCACAAAGTAACGTCTCCGGAGAGCAAATCAAAGAGCGAGATGTGGCGCAGATGTTTCGAGACAGTGACTGAATAACGAAGAGACGCAGAATTTTCGAACGCCACTTGAAAGGCCTGCGCCTCTTATTTGCAACTTTAAGGCGATGCCTTTGAAGCTGAAATTTAGTATACCTCTTTTGACTTCATGTTCTCCTGATATATTGGCCAAAATCTGGCGAAAATTTTCAGAATGCACAGAATTGGGCTTTATAACAGGAGAACATGCCGTCGAAAGAGATGGCACAAAGTAACGTCTCCGGAGGGCAAATCAATGAGCGAGAAGTGGCGCAGATGTTTCGAGACAGTGACTGTTTAACGAAGAGTCGCACAATTTTCGAACGCCTCTTGAAAGGCCTGCGCCTCTGATTTGATACTTTTAAGCGATGCCTTTGAAGCTGAAATTTAGTATACCTCTTTCCGCTTCATGGTCTCCTGATATATTGGCCAAAATCTAGCGAAAATTTTCAGAATGCACAAAATTGGTCTTTGTAACAGGAGAACATGCCGTCGAAAGAGATGGCACAAAGTAACGTCTCCGGAGAGCAAATCAAAGAGCGAGATGTGGCGCAGATGTTTCGAGACAGTGACTGATTAACGAAGAGACGCAGAATTTTCGAACGCCACTTGAAAGGCCTGCGCCTCTTATTTGCAACTTTAAGGCGATGCCTTTGAAGCTGAAATTTAGTATACCTCTTTCCACTTCATTTTCTCCTGATATATTGGCCAAAATCTGGCGAAAATTTTCAGAATCCACAGAATTGGGCTTTGTAACAGGAGAACATGCCGTCGAAAGAGATGGCACAAAGTAACGTCTCCGGATGGCAAATCAATTAGCGAGAAGTGGCGCAGATGTTTCGAGACAGTGACTCATTAACGAAGAGACGCAGAATTTTCGAACGCCTCCTGAAAGGCCTGCGCCTCTGATTTGGTACTTTTAAGGCGATGCCTTTGAAGCTGAAATTTAGTATACCTCTTTCCCCTTCATGTTCTCCTGATATATTGACCAAAATCTGGCGAAAATTTTCAGAATCCACAGAATTGGGCTTTGTAACAGGAGAACATGCCGTCGAAAGAGATGGCACAGAGTAACGTCTCCGGAGGGCAAATCAATGAGCGAGAAGTGGCGCAGATGTTTCGAGACAGTGACTGTTTAACGAAGAGTCGCACAATTTTCGAACGCCTCTTGCAAGGCCTGCGCCTCTAATTTGATACTGTTAAGCGATGCCTTTGAAGCTGAAGTTTAGTATACCTCTTTCCTCTTCATGGTCTCCTGATATATTGGCCAAAATCTAGCGAAAATTTTCAGAATGCCCAAAATTGGGCATTGTAACAGGAGAACATGCCGTCGAAAGAGATGGCACAAAGTAACGTCTCCGGAGAGCAAATCAAAGAGCGAGATGTGGCGCAGATGTTTCGAGACAGTGACTCATTAACGAAGAGACGCAGAATTTTCGAACGCCTCTTGAAACGCCTGCGCCTCTTATTTGCAACTTTAAGGCGATGCCTTTGAAGCTGAAATTTAGTATACCTCTTTCCCCTTCATGTTCTCCTGATATATTGACCAAAATCTGGCAAAAATTTTCAGGATCCACAGAATTGGGCTTTGTAACAGGAGAACATGCCGTCGAAAGAGATGGCACAGAGTAACGTCTCCGGAGGGCAAATCAATGAGCGAGAAGTGGCGCAGATGTTTCGAGACAGTGACTGTTTAACGAAGAGTCGCACAATTTTCGAACGCCTCTTGCAAGGCCTGCGCCTCTAATTTGATACTGTTAAGCGATGCCTTTGAAGCTGAAGTTTAGTATACCTCTTTCCACTTCATGTTCTCCTGATATATTGGCCAAAATCTGGCGAAAATTTTCAGAATGCACAGAATTGGGCTTTGTAACAGGAGAACATGCCGTCGAAAGAGATGGCACAAAGTAACGTCTCCGGAGGGCAAATCAATGAGCGAGAAGTGGCGCAGATGTTTCGAGACAGTGACTGATTAACGAAGAGACGCACAATTTTCGAACGCCTCTTGCAAGGCCTGCGCCTCTGATTTGATACTTTTAAGCGATGCCTTTGAAGCTGAAATTTAGTATACCTCTTTCCACTTCATGTTCTCCTGATATATTGGCCAAAATCTAGCGAAAATTTTCAGAATGCACAGAATTGGGCTTTGTAACAGGAGAACATGCCGTCGAAAGAGATGGCACAAAGTAACGTCTCCGGAGGGCAAATCAATGAGCGAGAAGTGGCGCAGATGTTTCGAGACAGTGACTGTTTAACGAAGAGTCGCACAATTTTCGAACGCCTCTTGAAAGGCCTGCGCCTCTGATTTGATACTTTTAAGCGATGCCTTTGAAGCTGAAATTTAGTATACCTCTTTCCGCTTCATGGTCTCCTGATATATTGGCCAAAATCTAGCGAAAATTTTCAGAATGCACAAAATTGGGCTTTGTAACAGGAGAACATGCCGTCGAAAGAGATGGCACAAAGTAACGTCTCCGGAGAGCAAATCAAAGAGCGAGATGTGGCGCAGATGTTTCGAGACAGTGACTGATTAACGAAGAGACGCAGAATTTTCGAACGCCTCTTGAAAGGCCTGCGCCTCTTATTTGCAACTTTAAGGCGATGCCTTTGAAGCTGAAATTTAGTATACCTCTTTCCCCTTCATGTTCTCCTGATATATTGGCCAAAATCTGGCGAAAATTTTCAGAATCCACAGAATTGGGCTTTGTAACAGGAGAACATGCCGTCGAAAGAGATGGCACAGAGTAACGTCTCCGGAGGGCAAATCAATGAGCGAGAAGTGGCGCAGATGTTTCGAGACAGTGACTGTTTAACGAAGAGTCGCACAATTTTCGAACGCCTCTTGCAAGGCC
>NW_027486432.1:0-22999 GCF_050908995.1 Andrena cerasifolii
CTTGAAAGGCCTGCGCCTCTTATTGGCAACTTTAAGGTGATGCATTTGAAGCGGAAATTTAGTATACCTCTTTCCACATCATGTTCTCATGATATATTGGCCAAAATCTGGCGAAAATTGTCAGAACGCACAAAATTGCGCTTTGTAACAGGAGAACATGCGGTCGAAGGGATGGCACAAAGTAACATCTCCGGAGACCAAATCGAAGAGCGAGGAGTGACGCAGATGTTTCGAGACAGTGACTGTTAACGAAGAGACGCAGAATTTTCGAACGCCTCTTGAAAGGCCTCCGCCTCTTATTTCCAACTTTAAGGCGATGCCTTTGAAGCTGAAATTTAGTATACCTCTTTCCACTTCATGTTCTCATGATATATTGGCCAAAATCTGGCGAAATTTTCAGAACGCACAAAATTGCGCTTTGTAACAGGAGAACATGCGGTCGAAAGGGATGGCACAAAGTAACGTCTCCGGAGAGCAAATCGAAGAGCGAGGAGTGGCGCAGATGTTTCGAGACAGTGACTGTTTAACGAAGAGACGCAGATTTTTCGAACGCCTCTTGAAAGGACTCCGCCTCTTATTTCCAACTTAAAGGCGATGCCTTTGAAGCTGAAATTTAGTATACCTCTTTCCACTTCATGTTCTCATGATATATTGGCCAATATCTGGCGAAAATTTTCAGAATGCACAAAATTGCGCTTTGTAACAGGAGAACATGCCGTCGAAAGGGATGGCACAAAGTAACGTCTCCGGAGAGCAAATCAAAGAGCGAGAAGTGGGGCAGAAGTTTCGAGACAGAGACTGTTTAACGAAGAGACGCAGAATTTTCGAACGCCTCTTGAAGGAATGCGCCTCATATTAGCAACTTTAAAGCGATGCATTTGAAGCTTAAATTTAGTATACCTCTTTCCACTTCATGTTCTCATGATACATTGGCCAAAATCTGGCGAAAATTTTCAGAACGCACAAAATTGCGCTTTGTAACAGGAGAACATGCGGTCGAAAGGGATGGCACAATGTAACGTCTCCGGAGAGCAAGTCAGTGAGCGAGAAGTGGGGCAGAAGTTTCGAGACAGTGACTGTTTAACGAAGAGACGCAGAATTTTCGAACGCCTCTTGAAAGGCCTCCGCCTCTTATTGGCAACTTTAAGGCGATGCATTTGAACCTGAAATTTAGTATACCTCATTCCACTTCATGTTCCCATGATATATTGGCCAAAATCTGGCGAAAATTTTCAGAACGCACAAAATTGCGCTTTGTAACAGGAGAACATGCGGTCGAAAGGGATGGCACAAAGTAACGTCTCCGGAGAGCAAATCAGTGAGCGAGAAGTGGGGCAGAAGTTTCGAGACAGAGAATGTTTAACGAAGAAGCGCAGAATTTTCGAACGCCTCTTGAAAGGAATGCGCCTCATATTAGCAACTTTAAAGCGATGCATTTGAAGCTGAAATTTAGTATACCTCTTTCCACTTCATGTTCTCATGATATATTGGCCAAAATCTGGCGAAAATTTTCAGAACCCACATAATTGCGCTTTGTAACAGGAGAACATGCCGTCGAAAGGGATTGCACAAAGTACGTCTCCGGAGAGCAAATCAACGAGCGAGAAGTGGCGCAGATGTTTTGAGACAATGACTGTTTAACGAAGAGACGCAGAATTTTCGAACACCTCTTGAAAGGCCTGCGCCTCTTATTGGCAACTTTAAGGTGATGCATTTGTAGCGGAAATTTAGTATACCTCTTTCCACTTCATGTTCTCATGATATATTGGCCAAAATCTGGCGAAAATTTTCAGAACGCACAAAATTGCGCTTTGTAACAGGAGAACATGCGGTCGAAAGGGATGGCACAAAGTAACGTCTCCGGAGAGCAAATCGAAGAGCGAGGAGTGGCGCAGATGTTTCGAGACAGTGACTGTTTAACGAAGAGACGCAGATTTTTCGAACGCCTCTTGAAAGGACTCCGCCTCTTATTTCCAACTTAAAGGCGATGCCTTTGAAGCTGAAATTTAGTATACCTCTTTCCACTTCATGTTCTCATGATATATTGGCCAATATCTGGCGAAAATTTTCAGAATGCACAAAATTGCGCTTTGTAACAGGAGAACATGCCGTCGAAAGGGATGGCACAAAGTAACGTCTCCGGAGAGCAAATCAAAGAGCGAGAAGTGGGGCAGAAGTTTCGAGACAGAGACTGTTTAACGAAGAGACGCAGAATTTTCGAACGCCTCTTGAAAGGAATGCGCCTCATATTAGCAACTTTAAAGCGATGCATTTGAAGCTTAAATTTAGTATACCTCTTTCCACTTCATGTTCTCATGATACATTGGCCAAATCTGGCGAAAATTTTCAGAACGCACAAAATTGCGCTTTGTAACAGGAGAACATGCGGTCGAAAGGGATGGCACAATGTAACGTCTCCGGAGAGCAAGTCAGTGAGCGAGAAGTGGGGCAGAAGTTTCGAGACAGTGACTGTTTAACGAAGAGACGCAGAATTTTCGAACGCCTCTTGAAAGGCCTCCGCCTCTTATTGGCAACTTTAAGGCGATGCATTTGAACCTGAAATTTAGTATACCTCATTCCACTTCATGTTCTCCTGATATATTGGCCAAAACCTGCGAATATTTTCAGAATGCACAAAATTGCGCTTTGTAACAGGAGATCATGCCGTTGAAAGAGATGGCACAAAGTAACGTCTCCGGAGAGCAAATCAAAGAGCGAGGAGTGGCGCATATGTTTCGAGACAGTGACTGTTAAACGAAGAGACGCAGAATTTTCGAACGCCTCTTGAAAGGCCCCCGCCTCTTATTGGCAACTTTAAGGCGATGCATTTGAACCTGAAATTTAGTATACCTCTTTCCACTTCATGTTCTCATGATATATTGGCCAAAATCTGGCGAAAATTGTCAGAATGCACAACATTGGGCTTTGTAAGAGGAGAACATGCCGTCGAAAGAGATGGCACAAAGTAACGTCTCGGGAGAGCAAATCAAAGAGCGAGAAGTAGCGCAGATGTTTCGAGACAGTGACTGTCTAACGAAGAGACGCAAATTTTCGAACACCTCTTGAAAGGCCTGCGCCTCTTATTGGCAACTTTAAGGTGATGCATTTGAAGCGGAAATTTATAATTCCTCTTTCCACTTCATGTTCTCATGATATATTGGCCAAAATCTGGCGAAAATTTTCAGAACGCACATAATTGCGCTTTGTAACAGGAGAACATGCGGTCGAAAGGGATGGCACAAAGTAACGTCTCCGGAGAGCAAATCGAAGAGCGAGGAGTGGCGCAGATGTTTCGAGACAGTGACTGTTTAACGAAGCGACGCAGAATTTTCGAACGCCTCTTGAAAGGACTCCGCCTCTTATTTCCAACTTTAAGGCGATGCCTTTGAAGCTGAAATTTAGTATATCTCTTTCCACTTCATGTTCTCATGATATATTGGCCAATATCTGGCGAAAATTTTCAGAATGCACAAAATTGCGCTTTGTAACAGGAGAACATGCCGTCGAAAGGGATGGCACAAAGTAACGTCTCCGGAGAGCAAATCAAAGAGCGAGAAGTGGGGCAGAAGTTTCGAGACAGAGACTGTTTAACGAAGAGACGCAGAATTTTCGAACGCCTCTTGAAAGGAATGCGCCTCATATTAGCAACTTTAAAGCGATGCATTTGAAGCTGAAATTTAGTATACCTCTTTCCACTTCATGTTCTCATGATATATTGGCCAAAATCTGGCGAAAATTTTCAGAACGCACAAAATTGCGCTTTGTAACAGGAGAACATACCGTCGAAAGGGATGACACAAAGTAACGTCTCCGGAGAGCAAATCAAAGAGCGAGAAGTGGCGCAGATGTTTTGAGACAGTGACTGTTTAACGAAGAGACGCAGAATTTTCGAACACCTCTTGAAAGGCCTGCGCCTCTTATTGGCAACTTTAAGGTGATGCATTTGAAGCGGAAATTTAGTATACCTCTTTCCACATCATGTTCTCATGATATATTGGCCAAAATCTGGCGAAAATTGTCAGAACGCACAAAATTGCGCTTTGTAACAGGAGAACATGCGGTCGAAAGGGATGGCACAAAGTAACATCTCCGGAGACCAAATCGAAGAGCGAGGAGTGGCGCAGATGTTTCGAGACAGTGACTGTTTAACGAAGAGACGCAGAATTTTCGAACGCCTCTTGAAAGGCCTCCGCCTCTTATTTCCAACTTTAAGGCGATGCCTTTGAAGCTGAAATTTAGTATACCTCTTTCCACTTCATGTTCTCATGATATATTGGCCAATATCTGGCGAAAATTTTCAGAATGCACAAAATTGCGCTTTGTAACAGGAGAACATGCCGTCGATAGGGATGGCACAAAGTAACGTCTCCGGAGAGCAAATCAAAGAGCGAGATGTGGCGCAGATGTTTCGAGACAGTGATTGTTTAACGAAGAGACGCAGAATTTTCGAACACCTCTTGAAAGGCCTGCGCCTCTTATTGGCAACTTTAAGGCGATGCATTTGAACCTGAAATTTAGTATACCTCTTTCCACTTCATGTTCTCATGATACATTGGCCAAAATCTGGCGAAAATTTTCAGAACGCACAAAATTGCGCTTTGTAACAGGAGAACATGCGGTCGAAAGGGATGGCACAAAGTAACATCTCCGGAGACCAAATCGAAGAGCGAGGAGTGGCGCAGATGTTTCGAGACAGTGACTGTTTAACGAAGAGACGCAGAATTTTTGAACACCTCTTGAAAGGCCTGCGCCTCTTATTGGCAACTTTAAGGTGATGCATTTGAAGCGGAAATTTAGTATACCTCTTTCCACATCATGTTCTCATGATATATTGGCCAAAATCTGGCGAAAATTGTCAGAACGCACAAAATTGCGCTTTGTAACAGGAGAACATGCGGTCGAAAGGGATGGCACAAAGTAACATCTCCGGAGACCAAATCGAAGAGCGAGGAGTGACGCAGATGTTTCGAGACAGTGACTGTTTAACGAAGAGACGCAGAATTTTCGAACGCCTCTTGAAAGGCCTCCGCCTCTTATTTCCAACTTTAAGGCGATGCCTTTGAAGCTGAAATTTAGTATACCTCTTTCCACTTCATGTTCTCATGATATATTGGCCAAAATCTGGCGAAAATTTTCAGAACGCACAAAATTGCGCTTTGTAACAGGAGAACATGCGGTCGAAAGGGATGGCACAAAGTAACGTCTCCGGAGAGCAAATCGAAGAGCGAGGAGTGGCGCAGATGTTTCGAGACAGTGACTGTTTAACGAAGAGACGCAGATTTTTCGAACGCCTCTTGAAAGGACTCCGCCTCTTATTTCCAACTTATAGGCGATGCCTTTGAAGCTGAAATTTAGTATACCTCTTTCCACTTCATGTTCTCATGATATATTGGCCAATATCTGGCGAAAATTTTCAGAATGCACAAAATTGCGCTTTGTAACAGGAGAACATGCCGTCGAAAGGGATGGCACAAAGTAACGTCTCCGGAGAGCAAATCAAAGAGCGAGAAGTGGGGCAGAAGTTTCGAGACAGAGACTGTTTAACGAAGAGACGCAGAATTTTCGAACGCCTCTTGAAAGGAATGCGCCTCATATTAGCAACTTTAAAGCGATGCATTTGAAGCTTAAATTTAGTATACCTCTTTCCACTTCATGTTCTCATGATACATTGGCCAAAATCTGGCGAAAATTTTCAGAACGCACAAAATTGCGCTTTGTAACAGGAGAACATGCGGTCGAAAGGGATGGCACAATGTAACGTCTCCGGAGAGCAAGTCAGTGAGCGAGAAGTGGGGCAGAAGTTTCGAGACAGTGACTGTTTAACGAAGAGACGCAGAATTTTCGAACGCCTCTTGAAAGGCCTCCGCCTCTTATTGGCAACTTTAAGGCGATGCATTTGAACCTGAAATTTAGTATACCTCATTCCACTTCATGTTCTCCTGATATATTGGCCAAAACCTGCGAATATTTTCAGAATGCACAAAATTGCGCTTTGTAACAGGAGATCATGCCGTTGAAAGAGATGGCACAAAGTAACGTCTCCGGAGAGCAAATCAAAGAGCGAGGAGTGGCGCATATGTTTCGAGACAGTGACTGTTAAACGAAGAGACGCAGAATTTTCGAACGCCTCTTGAAAGGCCCCCGCCTCTTATTGGCAACTTTAAGGCGATGCATTTGAACCTGAAATTTAGTATACCTCTTTCCACTTCATGTTCTCATGATATATTGGCCAAAATCTGGCGAAAATTGTCAGAATGCACAACATTGGGCTTTGTAAGAGGAGAACATGCCGTCGAAAGAGATGGCACAAAGTAACGTCTCGGGAGAGCAAATCAAAGAGCGAGAAGTAGCGCAGATGTTTCGAGACAGTGACTGTCTAACGAAGAGACGCAAATTTTCGAACACCTCTTGAAAGGCCTGCGCCTCTTATTGGCAACTTTAAGGTGATGCATTTGAAGCGGAAATTTATAATTCCTCTTTCCACTTCATGTTCTCATGATATATTGGCCAAAATCTGGCGAAAATTTTCAGAACGCACATAATTGCGCTTTGTAACAGGAGAACATGCGGTCGAAAGGGATGGCACAAAGTAACGTCTCCGGAGAGCAAATCGAAGAGCGAGGAGTGGCGCAGATGTTTCGAGACAGTGACTGTTTAACGAAGCGACGCAGAATTTTCGAACGCCTCTTGAAAGGACTCCGCCTCTTATTTCCAACTTTAAGGCGATGCCTTTGAAGCTGAAATTTAGTATATCTCTTTCCACTTCATGTTCTCATGATATATTGGCCAATATCTGGCGAAAATTTTCAGAATGCACAAAATTGCGCTTTGTAACAGGAGAACATGCCGTCGAAAGGGATGGCACAAAGTAACGTCTCCGGAGAGCAAATCAAAGAGCGAGAAGTGGGGCAGAAGTTTCGAGACAGAGACTGTTTAACGAAGAGACGCAGAATTTTCGAACGCCTCTTGAAAGGAATGCGCCTCATATTAGCAACTTTAAAGCGATGCATTTGAAGCTGAAATTTAGTATACCTCTTTCCACTTCATGTTCTCATGATATATTGGCCAAAATCTGGCGAAAATTTTCAGAACGCACAAAATTGCGCTTTGTAACAGGAGAACATACCGTCGAAAGGGATGACACAAAGTAACGTCTCCGGAGAGCAAATCAAAGAGCGAGAAGTGGCGCAGATGTTTTGAGACAGTGACTGTTTAACGAAGAGACGCAGAATTTTCGAACACCTCTTGAAAGGCCTGCGCCTCTTATTGGCAACTTTAAGGTGATGCATTTGAAGCGGAAATTTAGTATACCTCTTTCCACATCATGTTCTCATGATATATTGGCCAAAATCTGGCGAAAATTGTCAGAACGCACAAAATTGCGCTTTGTAACAGGAGAACATGCGGTCGAAAGGGATGGCACAAAGTAACATCTCCGGAGACCAAATCGAAGAGCGAGGAGTGGCGCAGATGTTTCGAGACAGTGACTGTTTAACGAAGAGACGCAGAATTTTTGAACACCTCTTGAAAGGCCTGCGCCTCTTATTGGCAACTTTAAGGTGATGCATTTGAAGCGGAAATTTAGTATACCTCTTTCCACATCATGTTCTCATGATATATTGGCCAAAATCTGGCGAAAATTGTCAGAACGCACAAAATTGCGCTTTGTAACAGGAGAACATGCGGTCGAAAGGGATGGCACAAAGTAACATCTCCGGAGACCAAATCGAAGAGCGAGGAGTGACGCAGATGTTTCGAGACAGTGACTGTTTAACGAAGAGACGCAGAATTTTCGAACGCCTCTTGAAAGGCCTCCGCCTCTTATTTCCAACTTTAAGGCGATGCCTTTGAAGCTGAAATTTAGTATACCTCTTTCCACTTCATGTTCTCATGATATATTGGCCAATATCTGGCGAAAATTTTCAGAATGCACAAAATTGCGCTTTGTAACAGGAGAACATGCCGTCGAAAGGGATGGCACAAAGTAACGTCTCCGGAGAGCAAATCAAAGAGCGAGAAGTGGGGCAGAAGTTTCGAGACAGAGACTGTTTAACGAAGAGACGCAGAATTTTCGAACGCCTCTTGAAAGGAATGCGCCTCATATTAGCAACTTTAAAGCGATGCATTTGAAGCTTAAATTTAGTATACCTCTTTCCACTTCATGTTCTCATGATACATTGGCCAAAATCTGGCGAAAATTTTCAGAACGCACAAAATTGCGCTTTGTAACAGGAGAACATGCCGTTGAAAGAGATGGCACAAAGTAACGTCTCCGGAGAGCAAATCAAAGAGCGAGGAGTGGCGCATATGTTTCGAGACAGTGACTGTTAAACGAAGAGACGCAGAATTTTCGAACGCCTCTTGAAAGGCCCCCGCCTCTTATTGGCAACTTTAAGGCGATGCATTTGAACCTGAAATTTAGTATACCTCTTTCCACTTCATGTTCTCATGATATATTGGCCAAAATCTGGCGAAAATTGTCAGAATGCACAACATTGGGCTTTGTAAGAGGAGAACATGCCGTCGAAAGAGATGGCACAAAGTAACGTCTCGGGAGAGCAAATCAAAGAGCGAGAAGTAGCGCAGATGTTTCGAGACAGTGACTGTCTAACGAAGAGACGCAAATTTTCGAACACCTCTTGAAAGGCCTGCGCCTCTTATTGGCAACTTTAAGGTGATGCATTTGAAGCGGAAATTTATAATTCCTCTTTCCACTTCATGTTCTCATGATATATTGGCCAAAATCTGGCGAAAATTTTCAGAACGCACATAATTGCGCTTTGTAACAGGAGAACATGCGGTCGAAAGGGATGGCACAAAGTAACGTCTCCGGAGAGCAAATCGAAGAGCGAGGAGTGGCGCAGATGTTTCGAGACAGTGACTGTTTAACGAAGCGACGCAGAATTTTCGAACGCCTCTTGAAAGGACTCCGCCTCTTATTTCCAACTTTAAGGCGATGCCTTTGAAGCTGAAATTTAGTATATCTCTTTCCACTTCATGTTCTCATGATATATTGGCCAATATCTGGCGAAAATTTTCAGAATGCACAAAATTGCGCTTTGTAACAGGAGAACATGCCGTCGAAAGGGATGGCACAAAGTAACGTCTCCGGAGAGCAAATCAAAGAGCGAGAAGTGGGGCAGAAGTTTCGAGACAGAGACTGTTTAACGAAGAGACGCAGAATTTTCGAACGCCTCTTGAAAGGAATGCGCCTCATATTAGCAACTTTAAAGCGATGCATTTGAAGCTGAAATTTAGTATACCTCTTTCCACTTCATGTTCTCATGATATATTGGCCAAAATCTGGCGAAAATTTTCAGAACGCACAAAATTGCGCTTTGTAACAGGAGAACATACCGTCGAAAGGGATGACACAAAGTAACGTCTCCGGAGAGCAAATCAAAGAGCGAGAAGTGGCGCAGATGTTTTGAGACAGTGACTGTTTAACGAAGAGACGCAGAATTTTCGAACACCTCTTGAAAGGCCTGCGCCTCTTATTGGCAACTTTAAGGTGATGCATTTGAAGCGGAAATTTAGTATACCTCTTTCCACATCATGTTCTCATGATATATTGGCCAAAATCTGGCGAAAATTGTCAGAACGCACAAAATTGCGCTTTGTAACAGGAGAACATGCGGTCGAAAGGGATGGCACAAAGTAACATCTCCGGAGACCAAATCGAAGAGCGAGGAGTGGCGCAGATGTTTCGAGACAGTGACTGTTTAACGAAGAGACGCAGAATTTTCGAACGCCTCTTGAAAGGCCTCCGCCTCTTATTTCCAACTTTAAGGCGATGCCTTTGAAGCTGAAATTTAGTATACCTCTTTCCACTTCATGTTCTCATGATATATTGGCCAATATCTGGCGAAAATTTTCAGAATGCACAAAATTGCGCTTTGTAACAGGAGAACATGCCGTCGAAAGGGATGGCACAAAGTAACGTCTCCGGAGAGCAAATCAAAGAGCGAGATGTGGCGCAGATGTTTCGAGACAGTGATTGTTTAACGAAGAGACGCAGAATTTTCGAACACCTCTTGAAAGGCCTGCGCCTCTTATTGGCAACTTTAAGGCGATGCATTTGTAGCGGAAATTTAGTATACCTCTTTCCACTTCATGTTCTCATGATATATTGGCCAAAATCTGGCGAAAATTTTCAGAACGCACAAAATTGCGCTTTGTAACAGGAGAACATGCCGTCGAAAGGGATGGCACAAAGTAACGTCTCCGGAGAGCAAATCAAAGAGCGAGAAGTGGGGCAGAAGTTTCGAGACAGAGACTGTCTAACGAAGAGACGCAGAATTTTCGAACACCTCTTGAAAGGCCTGCGCCTCTTATTGGCAACTTTAAGGCGATGCATTTGAACCTGAAACTTAGTATACCTCTTTCCACTTCATGTTCTCATGATATATTGGCCAAAATCTGGCGAATATTTTCAGACTGCACAAAATTGCGCTTTGTAACAGGAGATCATGCCGTTGAAAGAGATGGCACAAGTAACGTCTCCGGAGAGCAAATCGACGAGCGAGGAGTGGCGCAGATGTTTCGAGACAGTGACTGTTTAACGAAGAGACGCAGAATTTTCGAACACCTCTTGAAAGGCCTGCGCCTCTTATTGGCAACTTTAAGGTGATGCATTTGAAGCGGAAATTTATTATACCTCTTTCCACTTCATGTTCCCATGATATATTGGCCAAAATCTGGCGAAAATTTTCAGAACGCACAAAATTGCGCTTTGTAACAGGAGAACATGCGGTCGAAAGGGATGGCACAAAGTAACGTCTCCGGAGAGCAAATCAGTGAGCGAGAAGTGGGGCAGAAGTTTCGAGACAGAGAATGTTTAACGAAGAAGCGCAGAATTTTCGAACGCCTCTTGAAAGGAATGCGCCTCATATTAGCAACTTTAAAGCGATGCATTTGAAGCTGAAATTTAGTATACCTCTTTCCACTTCATGTTCTCATGATATATTGGCCAATATCTGGCGAAAATTTTCAGAATGCACAAAATTGCGCTTTGTAACAGGAGAACATGCCGTCGAAAGGGATGGCACAAAGTAACGTCTCCGGAGAGCAAATCAAAGAGCGAGATGTGGCGCAGATGTTTCGAGACAGTGATTGTTTAACGAAGAGACGCAGAATTTTCGAACACCTCTTGAAAGGCCTGCGCCTCTTATTGGCAACTTTAAGGCGATGCATTTGAACCTGAAATTTAGTATACCTCTTTCCACTTCATGTTCTCATGATACATTGGCCAAAATCTGGCGAAAATTTTCAGAACGCACAAAATTGCGCTTTGTAACAGGAGAACATGCGGTCGAAAGGGATGGCACAAAGTAACATCTCCGGAGACCAAATCGAAGAGCGAGGAGTGGCGCAGATGTTTCGAGACAGTGACTGTTTAACGAAGAGACGCAGAATTTTTGAACACCTCTTGAAAGGCCTGCGCCTCTTATTGGCAACTTTAAGGCGATGCCTTTGAAGCTGAAATTTAGTATACCTCTTTCCACTTCATGTTCTCATGATATATTGGCCAAAATCTGGCGAAAATTTTCAGAACGCACAAAATTGCGCTTTGTAACAGGAGAACATGCGGTCGAAAGGGATGGCACAAAGTAACGTCTCCGGAGAGCAAATCGAAGAGCGAGGTGTGGCGCAGATGTTTCGAGACAGTGACTGTTTAACGAAGAGACGCAGATTTTTCGAACGCCTCTTGAAAGGACTCCGCCTCTTATTTCCAACTTAAAGGCGATGCCTTTGAAGCTGAAATTTAGTATACCTCTTTCCACTTCATGTTCTCATGATATATTGGCCAATATCTGGCGAAAATTTTCAGAATGCACAAAATTGCGCTTTGTAACAGGAGAACATGCCGTCGAAAGGGATGGCACAAAGTAACGTCTCCGGAGAGCAAATCAAAGAGCGAGAAGTGGGGCAGAAGTTTCGAGACAGAGACTGTTTAACGAAGAGACGCAGAATTTTCGAACGCCTCTTGAAAGGAATGCGCCTCATATTAGCAACTTTAAAGCGATGCATTTGAAGCTTAAATTTAGTATACCTCTTTCCACTTCATGTTCTCATGATACATTGGCCAAAATCTGGCGAAAATTTTCAGAACGCACAAAATTGCGCTTTGTAACAGGAGAACATGCGGTCGAAAGGGATGGCACAATGTAACGTCTCCGGAGAGCAAGTCAGTGAGCGAGAAGTGGGGCAGAAGTTTCGAGACAGTGACTGTTTAACGAAGAGACGCAGAATTTTCGAACGCCTCTTGAAAGGCCTCCGCCTCTTATTGGCAACTTTAAGGCGATGCATTTGAACCTGAAATTTAGTATACCTCATTCCACTTCATGTTCTCCTGATATATTGGCCAAAACCTGCGAATATTTTCAGAATGCACAAAATTGCGCTTTGTAACAGGAGATCATGCCGTTGAAAGAGATGGCACAAAGTAACGTCTCCGGAGAGCAAATCAAAGAGCGAGGAGTGGCGCATATGTTTCGAGACAGTGACTGTTAAACGAAGAGACGCAGAATTTTCGAACGCCTCTTGAAAGGCCCCCGCCTCTTATTGGCAACTTTAAGGCGATGCATTTGAACCTGAAATTTAGTATACCTCTTTCCACTTCATGTTCTCATGATATATTGGCCAAAATCTGGCGAAAATTGTCAGAATGCACAACATTGGGCTTTGTAAGAGGAGAACATGCCGTCGAAAGAGATGGCACAAAGTAACGTCTCGGGAGAGCAAATCAAAGAGCGAGAAGTAGCGCAGATGTTTCGAGACAGTGACTGTCTAACGAAGAGACGCAAATTTTCGAACACCTCTTGAAAGGCCTGCGCCTCTTATTGGCAACTTTAAGGTGATGCATTTGAAGCGGAAATTTATAATTCCTCTTTCCACTTCATGTTCTCATGATATATTGGCCAAAATCTGGCGAAAATTTTCAGAACGCACATAATTGCGCTTTGTAACAGGAGAACATGCGGTCGAAAGGGATGGCACAAAGTAACGTCTCCGGAGAGCAAATCGAAGAGCGAGGAGTGGCGCAGATGTTTCGAGACAGTGACTGTTTAACGAAGCGACGCAGAATTTTCGAACGCCTCTTGAAAGGACTCCGCCTCTTATTTCCAACTTTAAGGCGATGCCTTTGAAGCTGAAATTTAGTATATCTCTTTCCACTTCATGTTCTCATGATATATTGGCCAATATCTGGCGAAAATTTTCAGAATGCACAAAATTGCGCTTTGTAACAGGAGAACATGCCGTCGAAAGGGATGGCACAAAGTAACGTCTCCGGAGAGCAAATCAAAGAGCGAGAAGTGGGGCAGAAGTTTCGAGACAGAGACTGTTTAACGAAGAGACGCAGAATTTTCGAACGCCTCTTGAAAGGAATGCGCCTCATATTAGCAACTTTAAAGCGATGCATTTGAAGCTGAAATTTAGTATACCTCTTTCCACTTCATGTTCTCATGATATATTGGCCAAAATCTGGCGAAAATTTTCAGAACGCACAAAATTGCGCTTTGTAACAGGAGAACATACCGTCGAAAGGGATGACACAAAGTAACGTCTCCGGAGAGCAAATCAAAGAGCGAGAAGTGGCGCAGATGTTTTGAGACAGTGACTGTTTAACGAAGAGACGCAGAATTTTCGAACACCTCTTGAAAGGCCTGCGCCTCTTATTGGCAACTTTAAGGTGATGCATTTGAAGCGGAAATTTAGTATACCTCTTTCCACATCATGTTCTCATGATATATTGGCCAAAATCTGGCGAAAATTGTCAGAACGCACAAAATTGCGCTTTGTAACAGGAGAACATGCGGTCGAAAGGGATGGCACAAAGTAACATCTCCGGAGACCAAATCGAAGAGCGAGGAGTGGCGCAGATGTTTCGAGACAGTGACTGTTTAACGAAGAGACGCAGAATTTTTGAACACCTCTTGAAAGGCCTGCGCCTCTTATTGGCAACTTTAAGGTGATGCATTTGAAGCGGAAATTTAGTATACCTCTTTCCACATCATGTTCTCATGATATATTGGCCAAAATCTGGCGAAAATTGTCAGAACGCACAAAATTGCGCTTTGTAACAGGAGAACATGCGGTCGAAAGGGATGGCACAAAGTAACATCTCCGGAGACCAAATCGAAGAGCGAGGAGTGACGCAGATGTTTCGAGACAGTGACTGTTTAACGAAGAGACGCAGAATTTTCGAACGCCTCTTGAAAGGCCTCCGCCTCTTATTTCCAACTTTATGGCGATGCCTTTGAAGCTGAAATTTAGTATACCTCTTTCCACTTCATGTTCTCATGATATATTGGCCAAAATCTGGCGAAAATTTTCAGAACGCACAAAATTGCGCTTTGTAACAGGAGAACATGCGGTCGAAAGGGATGGCACAAAGTAACGTCTCCGGAGAGCAAATCGAAGAGCGAGGAGTGGCGCAGATGTTTCGAGACAGTGACTGTTTAACGAAGAGACGCAGATTTTTCGAACGCCTCTTGAAAGGACTCCGCCTCTTATTTCCAACTTAAAGGCGATGCCTTTGAAGCTGAAATTTAGTATACCTCTTTCCACTTCATGTTCTCATGATATATTGGCCAATATCTGGCGAAAATTTTCAGAATGCACAAAATTGCGCTTTGTAACAGGAGAACATGCCGTCGAAAGGGATGGCACAAAGTAACGTCTCCGGAGAGCAAATCAAAGAGCGAGAAGTGGGGCAGAAGTTTCGAGACAGAGACTGTTTAACGAAGAGACGCAGAATTTTCGAACGCCTCTTGAAAGGAATGCGCCTCATATTAGCAACTTTAAAGCGATGCATTTGAAGCTTAAATTTAGTATACCTCTTTCCACTTCATGTTCTCATGATACATTGGCCAAAATCTGGCGAAAATTTTCAGAACGCACAAAATTGCGCTTTGTAACAGGAGAAAATGCGGTCGAAAGGGATGGCACAATGTAACGTCTCCGGAGAGCAAGTCAGTGAGCGAGAAGTGGGGCAGAAGTTTCGAGACAGTGACTGTTTAACGAAGAGACGCAGAATTTTCGAACGCCTCTTGAAAGGCCTCCGCCTCTTATTGGCAACTTTAAGGCGATGCATTTGAACCTGAAATTTAGTATACCTCATTCCACTTCATGTTCTCCTGATATATTGGCCAAAACCTGCGAATATTTTCAGAATGCACAAAATTGCGCTTTGTAACAGGAGATCATGCCGTTGAAAGAGATGGCACAAAGTAACGTCTCCGGAGAGCAAATCAAAGAGCGAGGAGTGGCGCATATGTTTCGAGACAGTGACTGTTAAACGAAGAGACGCAGAATTTTCGAACGCCTCTTGAAAGGCCCCCGCCTCTTATTGGCAACTTTAAGGCGATGCATTTGAACCTGAAATTTAGTATACCTCTTTCCACTTCATGTTCTCATTATATATTGGCCAAAATCTGGCGAAAATTGTCAGAATGCACAACATTGGGCTTTGTAAGAGGAGAACATGCCGTCGAAAGAGATGGCACAAAGTAACGTCTCGGGAGAGCAAATCAAAGAGCGAGAAGTAGCGCAGATGTTTCGAGACAGTGACTGTCTAACGAAGAGACGCAAATTTTCGAACACCTCTTGAAAGGCCTGCGCCTCTTATTGGCAACTTTAAGGTGATGCATTTGAAGCGGAAATTTATAATTCCTCTTTCCACTTCATGTTCTCATGATATATTGGCCAAAATCTGGCGAAAATTTTCAGAACGCACATAATTGCGCTTTGTAACAGGAGAACATGCGGTCGAAAGGGATGGCACAAAGTAACGTCTCCGGAGAGCAAATCGAAGAGCGAGGAGTGGCGCAGATGTTTCGAGACAGTGACTGTTTAACGAAGCGACGCAGAATTTTCGAACGCCTCTTGAAAGGACTCCGCCTCTTATTTCCAACTTTAAGGCGATGCCTTTGAAGCTGAAATTTAGTATATCTCTTTCCACTTCATGTTCTCATGATATATTGGCCAATATCTGGCGAAAATTTTCAGAATGCACAAAATTGCGCTTTGTAACAGGAGAACATGCCGTCGAAAGGGATGGCACAAAGTAACGTCTCCGGAGAGCAAATCAAAGAGCGAGAAGTGGGGCAGAAGTTTCGAGACAGAGACTGTTTAACGAAGAGACGCAGAATTTTCGAACGCCTCTTGAAAGGAATGCGCCTCATATTAGCAACTTTAAAGCGATGCATTTGAAGCTGAAATTTAGTATACCTCTTTCCACTTCATGTTCTCATGATATATTGGCCAAAATCTGGCGAAAATTTTCAGAACGCACAAAATTGCGCTTTGTAACAGGAGAACATACCGTCGAAAGGGATGACACAAAGTAACGTCTCCGGAGAGCAAATCAAAGAGCGAGAAGTGGCGCAGATGTTTTGAGACAGTGACTGTTTAACGAAGAGACGCAGAATTTTCGAACACCTCTTGAAAGGCCTGCGCCTCTTATTGGCAACTTTAAGGTGATGCATTTGAAGCGGAAATTTAGTATACCTCTTTCCACATCATGTTCTCATGATATATTGGCCAAAATCTGGCGAAAATTGTCAGAACGCACAAAATTGCGCTTTGTAACAGGAGAACATGCGGTCGAAAGGGATGGCACAAAGTAACATCTCCGGAGACCAAATCGAAGAGCGAGGAGTGGCGCAGATGTTTCGAGACAGTGACTGTTTAACGAAGAGACGCAGAATTTTCGAACGCCTCTTGAAAGGCCTCCGCCTCTTATTTCCAACTTTAAGGCGATGCCTTTGAAGCTGAAATTTAGTATACCTCTTTCCACTTCATGTTCTCATGATATATTGGCCAATATCTGGCGAAAATTTTCAGAATGCACAAAATTGCGCTTTGTAACAGGAGAACATGCCGTCGAAAGGGATGGCACAAAGTAACGTCTCCGGAGAGCAAATCAAAGAGCGAGATGTGGCGCAGATGTTTCGAGACAGTGATTGTTTAACGAAGAGACGCAGAATTTTCGAACACCTCTTGAAAGGCCTGCGCCTCTTATTGGCAACTTTAAGGCGATGCATTTGTAGCGGAAATTTAGTATACCTCTTTCCACTTCATGTTCTCATGATATATTGGCCAAAATCTGGCGAAAATTTTCAGAACGCACAAAATTGCGCTTTGTAACAGGAGAACATGCGGTCGAAAGGGATGGCACAAAGTAACGTCTCCGGAGAGCAAATCGAAGAGCGAGGAGTGGCGCAGATGTTTCGAGACAGTGACTGTTTAACGAAGAGACGCAGATTTTTCGAACGCCTCTTGAAAGGACTCCGCCTCTTATTTCCAACTTAAAGGCGATGCCTTTGAAGCTGAAATTTAGTATACCTCTTTCCACTTCATGTTCTCATGATATATTGGCCAATATCTGGCGAAAATTTTCAGAATGCACAAAATTGCGCTTTGTAACAGGAGAACATGCCGTCGAAAGGGATGGCACAAAGTAACGTCTCCGGAGAGCAAATCAAAGAGCGAGAAGTGGGGCAGAAGTTTCGAGACAGAGACTGTCTAACGAAGAGACGCAGAATTTTCGAACACCTCTTGAAAGGCCTGCGCCTCTTATTGGCAACTTTAAGGCGATGCATTTGAACCTGAAACTTAGTATACCTCTTTCCACTTCATGTTCTCATGATATATTGGCCAAAATCTGGCGAATATTTTCAGACTGCACAAAATTGCGCTTTGTAACAGGAGATCATGCCGTTGAAAGAGATGGCACAAGTAACGTCTCCGGAGAGCAAATCGACGAGCGAGGAGTGGCGCAGATGTTTCGAGACAGTGACTGTTTAACGAAGAGACGCAGAATTTTCGAACACCTCTTGAAAGGCCTGCGCCTCTTATTGGCAACTTTAAGGTGATGCATTTGAAGCGGAAATTTATTATACCTCTTTCCACTTCATGTTCCCATGATATATTGGCCAAAATCTGGCGAAAATTTTCAGAACGCACAAAATTGCGCTTTGTAACAGGAGAACATGCGGTCGAAAGGGATGGCACAAAGTAACGTCTCCGGAGAGCAAATCAGTGAGCGAGAAGTGGGGCAGAAGTTTCGAGACAGAGAATGTTTAACGAAGAAGCGCAGAATTTTCGAACGCCTCTTGAAAGGAATGCGCCTCATATTAGCAACTTTAAAGCGATGCATTTGAAGCTGAAATTTAGTATACCTCTTTCCACTTCATGTTCTCATGATATAATTGGCCAAAACCTGCGAATATTTTCAGAATGCACAAAATTGCGCTTTGTAACAGGAGATCATGCCGTTGAAAGAGATGGCACAAAGTAACGTCTCCGGAGAGCAAATCAAAGAGCGAGGAGTGGCGCATATGTTTCGAGACAGTGACTGTTAAACGAAGAGACGCAGAATTTTCGAACGCCTCTTGAAAGGCCTCCGCCTCTTATTGGCAACTTTAAGGCGATGCATTTGAACCTGAAATTTAGTATACCTCTTTCCACTTCATGTTCTCATGATATATTGGCCAATATCTGGCGAAAATTTTCAGAATGCACAAAATTGCGCTTTGTAACAGGAGAACATGCCGTCGAAAGGGATGGCACAAAGTAACGTCTCCGGAGAGCAAATCAAAGAGCGAGATGTGGCGCAGATGTTTCGAGACAGTGAGTGTTTAACGAAGAGACGCAGAATTTTCGAACACCTCTTGAAAGGCCTGCGCCTCTTATTAGCAACTTTACGGCGATGCATTTGAAGCTGAAATTTAGTGTACCTCTTTCCACTCCATGTTCTCCTCATACATTGGCCAAAATTTTGCCAAAATCTTCAGAATGCACAAAATTGGGCTTTGTAACAGGAGAACATGCGGTCGAAAGGGATGGCACAAAGTAACGTCTCCGGAGAGCAAATCGAAGAGCGAGGAGTGGCGCAGATGTTTCGAGACAGTGACTGTTTAACGAAGAGACGCAGATTTTTCGAACGCCTCTTGAAAGGACTCCGCCTCTTATTTCCAACTTAAAGGCGATGCCTTTGAAGCTGAAATTTAGTATACCTCTTTCCACTTCATGTTCTCATGATATATTGGCCAATATCTGGCGAAAATTTTCAGAATGCACAAAATTGCGCTTTGTAACAGGAGAACATGCCGTCGAAAGGGATGGCACAACGTAACGTCTCCGGAGAGCAAATCAAAGAGCGAGAAGTGGGGCAGAAGTTTCGAGACGGTGACTGTTTAACGAAGAGACGCAGAATTTTCGAACGCCTCTTGAAAGGAATGCGCCTCATATTAGCAACTTTAAAGCGATGCATTTGAAGCTTAAATTTAGTATACCTCTTTCCACTTCATGTTCTCATGATACATTGGCCAAAATCTGGCGAAAATTTTCAGAACGCACAAAATTGCGCTTTGTAACAGGAGAACATGCGGTCGAAAGGGATGGCACAATGTAACGTCTCCGGAGAGCAAGTCAGTGAGCGAGAAGTGGGGCAGAAGTTTCGAGACAGTGACTGTTTAACGAAGAGACGCAGAATTTTCGAACGCCTCTTGAAAGGCCTCCGCCTCTTATTGGCAACTTTAAGGCGATGCATTTGAACCTGAAATTTAGTATACCTCATTCCACTTCATGTTCTCCTGATATATTGGCCAAAACCTGCGAATATTTTCAGAATGCACAAAATTGCGCTTTGTAACAGGAGATCATGCCGTTGAAAGAGATGGCACAAAGTAACGTCTCCGGAGAGCAAATCAAAGAGCGAGGAGTGGCGCATATGTTTCGAGACAGTGACTGTTAAACGAAGAGACGCAGAATTTTCGAACGCCTCTTGAAAGGCCCCCGCCTCTTATTGGCAACTTTAAGGCGATGCATTTAACCTGAAATTTAGTATACCTCTTTCCACTTCATGTTCTCATGATATATTGGCCAAAATCTGGCGAAAATTGTCAGAATGCACAACATTGGGCTTTGTAAGAGGAGAACATGCCGTCGAAAGAGATGGCACAAAGTAACGTCTCGGGAGAGCAAATCAAAGAGCGAGAAGTAGCGCAGATGTTTCGAGACAGTGACTGTCTAACGAAGAGATGCAAATTTTCGAACACCTCTTGAAAGGCCTGCGCCTCTTATTGGCAACTTTAAGGTGATGCATTTGAAGCGGAAATTTATAATACCTCTTTCCACTTCATGTTCTCATGATATATTGGCCAAAATCTGGCGAAAATTTTCAGAACGCACATAATTGCGCTTTGTAACAGGAGAACATGCGGTCGCAAGGGATGGCACAAAGTAACGTCTCCGGAGAGCAAATCGAAGAGCGAGGAGTGGCGCAGATATTTCGAGACAGTGACTGTTTAACGAAGCGACGCAGAATTTTCGAACGCCTCTTGAAAGGACTCCGCCTCTTATTTCCAACTTTAAGGCGATGCCTTTGAAGCTGAAATTTAGTATATCTCTTTCCACTTCATGTTCTCATGATATATTGGCCAATATCTGGCGAAAATTTTCAGAATGCACAAAATTGCGCTTTGTAACAGGAGAACATGCCGTCGAAAGGGATGGCACAAAGTAACGTCTCCGGAGAGCAAATCAAAGAGCGAGAAGTGGGGCAGAAGTTTCGAGACAGAGACTGTTTAACGAAGAGACGCAGAATTTTCGAACGCCTCTTGAAAGGAATGCGCCTCATATTAGCAACTTTAAAGCGATGCATTTGAAGCTGAAATTTAGTATACCTCTTTCCACTTCATGTTCTCATGATATATTGGCCAAAATCTGGCGAAAATTTTCAGAACGCACAAAATTGCGCTTTGTAACAGGAGAACATACCGTCGAAAGGGATGACACAAAGTAACGTCTCCGGAGAGCAAATCAAAGAGCGAGAAGTGGCGCAGATGTTTTGAGACAGTGACTGTTTAACGAAGAGACGCAGAATTTTCGAACACCTCTTGAAAGGCCTGCGCCTCTTATTGGCAACTTTAAGGTGATGCATTTGAAGCGGAAATTTAGTATACCTCTTTCCACATCATGTTCTCATGATATATTGGCCAAAATCTGGCGAAAATTGTCAGAACGCACAAAATTGCGCTTTGTAACAGGAGAACATGCGGTCGAAAGGGATGGCACAAAGTAACATCTCCGGAGACCAAATCGAAGAGCGAGGAGTGGCGCAGATGTTTCGAGACAGTGACTGTTTAACGAAGAGACGCAGAATTTTCGAACGCCTCTTGAAAGGCCTCCGCCTCTTATTTCCAACTTTAAGGCGATGCCTTTGAAGCTGAAATTTAGTATACCTCTTTCCACTTCATGTTCTCATGATATATTGGCCAATATCTGGCGAAAATTTTCAGAATGCACAAAATTGCGCTTTGTAACAGGAGAACATGCCGTCGAAAGGGATGGCACAAAGTAACGTCTCCGGAGAGCAAATCAAAGAGCGAGATGTGGCGCAGATGTTTCGAGACAGTGAGTGTTTAACGAAGAGACGCAGAATTTTCGAACACCTCTTGAAAGGCCTGCGCCTCTTATTGGCAACTTTAAGGCGATGCATTTGAACCTGAAATTTAGTATACCTCTTTCCACTTCATGTTCTCATGATACATTGGCCAAAATCTGGCGAAAATTTTCAGAACGCACAAAATTGCGCTTTGTAACAGGAGAACATGCGGTCGAAAGGGATGGCACAAAGTAACATCTCCGGAGACCAAATCGAAGAGCGAGGAGTGGCGCAGATGTTTCGAGACAGTGACTGTTTAACGAAGAGACGCAGAATTTTCGAACACCTCTTGAAAGGCCTGCGCCTCTTATTGGCAACTTTAAGGCGATGCATTTGAACCTGAAATTTAGTATACCTCTTTCCACTTCATGTTCTCATGATACATTGGCCAAAATCTGGCGAAAATTTTCAGAACGCACAAAATTGCGCTTTGTAACAGGAGAACATGCGGTCGAAAGGGATGGCACAAAGTAACATCTCCGGAGACCAAATCGAAGAGCGAGGAGTGGCGCAGATGTTTCGAGACAGTGACTGTTTAACGAAGAGACGCAGAATTTTCGAACACCTCTTAAAAGGCCTGCGCCTCTTATTGGCAACTTTAAGGTGATGCATTTGAAGCGGAAATTTAGTATACCTCTTTCCACATCATGTTCTCATGATATATTGGCCAAAATCTGGCGAAAATTTTCAGAATGCACAAAATTGCGCTTTGTAACAGGAGAACATGCCGTCGAAAGGGATGGCACAAAGTAACGTCTCCGGAGAGCAAATCAAAGAGCGAGATGTGGCGCAGATGTTTCGAGACAGTGAGTGTTTAACGAAGAGGCGCAGAATTTTCGAACACCTCTTGAAAGGCCTGCGCCTCTTATTGGCAACTTTAAGGCGATGCCTTTGAAGCTGAAATTTAGTATACCTCTTTCCACTTCATGTTCTCATGATATATTGGCCAATACCTGGCGAAAATTTTCAGAATGCACAAAATTGCGCTTTGTAACAGGAGAACATGCCGTCGAAAGGGATGGCACAAAGTAACGTCTCCGGAGAGCAAATCAAAGAGCGAGATGTGGCGCAGAAGTTTCGAGACAGTGACTGTTTAACGAAGAGACGCAGAATTTTCGAACGCCTCTTGAATGGCCTCCGCCTCTTATTTCCAACTTTAAGGCGATGCCTTTGAAGCTGAAATTTAGTATACCTCATTCCACTTCGTGTTCTCCTGATATATTGGCCAAAACCTGCGAATATTTTCAGAATGCACAAAATTGCGCTTTGTAACAGGAGATCATGCCGTTGAAAGAGATGGCACAAAGTAACGTCTCCGGAGAGCAAATCAAAGAGCGAGGAGTGGCGCATATGTTTCGAGACAGTGACTGTTAAACGAAGAGACGCAGAATTTTCGAACGCCTCTTGAAAGGCCTCCGCCTCTTATTGGCAACTTTAAGGCGATGCATTTGAACCTGAAATTTAGTATACCTCTTTCCACTTCATGTTCTCATGATATATTGGCCAATATCTGGCGAAAATTTTCAGAATGCACAAAATTGCGCT
>NW_027486433.1:7500-12500 GCF_050908995.1 Andrena cerasifolii
TTCGGTCGGTCAGTCGGTCAGTTGGTCGGTCAGTCGGTCAGCCAGTCCGTCGGTCGGTCGGTCGGTCGGTCGGTCGGTCGGTCGGTCGGTCGGTCGGTCGGTCGGTCGGTCGGTCAGTCGGTCAGTCGGTCGGTCGGTCGGTCGGTCGGTCGGTCGGTCGGTCGGTCGGTCGGTCGGTCGGTCGGTCGGTCGGTCGGTCAGTCGGTCGGTCAGTCGTTCAGTCGGTCAGTCGGTCAGTTGGTCGTTCGGTCGGTCGTTCGGTCGGTCGGTCGGTCGGTCGGTCGGTCCGTCGTTCGGTCCGTCGGTCGGTCGGTCGGTCGGTCCGTCGATCGGTCGGTCGGTCGGTCCGTCGATCGGTCGGTCGGTCGGTCGGTCGGTCAGTCGGTCAGTCATTCCGTCGGTCGGTCGGTCGGTCGGTCGGTCGGTCGTTCGGTCGGTTGGTCGGTCGGTCGGTCGGTCGGTTGGTCGGTCGTTCGGTCGGTGGGTCGGTCGGTCGGTCGGTTGGTCGGTCGGTCGGTCGGTCGGTCGGTCAGTCGTTCGGTCAGTCGGTCAGTCGGTCGGTCGGACGGTCGGTCGGTCGGTCGGTCAGTCGGTCAGTCGGTCAGTCAGTCCGTCGGTCGGTCGGTCGGTCGGTCGGTCGGTCGGTCGGTCGGTCGGTCGGTCGGTCGGTCGGTCGGTCGGTCGGTCAGTCGGTCGGTCAGTCGTTCAGTCGGTCAGTGGGTCAGTTGGTCGGTCGGTCGGTCGATCGGTCGGTCGGTCGGTCCGTCGATCGGTCCGTCGGTCGGTCGGTCGGTCGGTCGGTCGTTCGGTCAGTCGGTCGGTCGGTCGGTCAGTCGATCAGTTGGTCGGTCAGTCGGTCAGTCAGTCCGTCGGTCGGTCGGTCGGTCGGTCGGTCGGTCGGTCCGTCGATCGGTCGGTCGGTCGGTCCGTCGATCGGTCGGTCGGTCGGTCGGTCGGTCGGTCGGTCGGTCGGTCAGTCGGTCGGTCAGTCGGTCAGTTGGTCGGTCAGTCGGTCAGTCAGTCCGTCGGTCGGTCGGTCGGTCGGTCGGTCGGTCGGTCGTTCGGTCGGTTGGTCGGTCGGTCGGTCGGTCGGTCGGTCGGTCGGTCGGTCAGTCGGTCGGTCAGTCGTTCGGTCAGTCGGTCAGTCGGTCGGTCGGACGGTCGGTCGGTCGGTCGGTCGGTCGGTCGGTCGGTCGGTGGGTCGGTCAGTCAGTCCGTCGGTCGGTCGGTCGGTCGGTCGGTCGGTCGGTCCGTCGATCGGTCGGTCGGTCGGTCCGTCGATCGGTCGGTCGGTCGGTCGGTCAGTCGATCAGTTGGTCGGTCAGTCGGTCAGTCAGTCCGTCGGTCGGTCGGTCGGTCGGTCGGTCGGTCGGTCCGTCGATCGGTCGGTCGGTCGGTCCGTCGATCGGTCGGTCGGTCGGTCGGTCGGTCGGTCGGTCGGTCAGTCGGTCGGTCAGTCGGTCAGTTGGTCGGTCAGTCGGTCAGTCAGTCCGTCGGTCGGTCGGTCGGTCGGTCGGTCGGTCGGTCGTTCGGTAGGTCGGTCGGTCGGTCGGTCGGTCGGTCGGTCGGTCCGTCGGTCAGTCGATCAGTTGGTCGGTCAGTCGGTCAGTCAGTCCGTCGGTCGGTCGGTCGGTCGGTCGGTCAGTCGGTCAGTCGGTCGGTCGGACGGTCGGTCGGTCGGTCGGTCGGTCGGTCGGTCGGTCGTTCGGTCGGTCAGTCGTTCAGTCGGTCGGTCGGTTGGTCGGTCGTTCGGTCGGTTGGTCGGTCGGTCGGTCGGTCGGTCGGTTGGTCGGTCGGTCGGTCCGTCGATCGGTCGGTCGGTCGGTCGGTCGGTCGGTCGGTCGGTCAGTCGGTCGGTCAGGCGATCATTTGGTCGGTCAGTCGGTCAGTCCGTCGGTCGGTCGGTCGGTCGGTCGGTCGGTCGGTCAGTCGGTCGGTCATTCGTTCAGTCGGTCAGTCGGTCAGTTGGTCGGTCGGTCGGTCGTTCGGTCGGTCGGTCGGTCGGTCGTTCGGTCGGTCGGTCGGTCGGTCGGTCGGTCAGTCGTTCGGTCAGTCGGTCAGTCGGTCGGTCGGACGGTCGGTCGGTCGGTCGGTCGGTAGGTCGATCGGTCGGTCGGTCGGTCGGTCGGTCGGTCGGTCGGTCCGTCGGTCCGTCGATCAGTTGGTCGGTCAGTCGGTCAGTCAGTCCGTCGGTCGGTCGGTCGGTCGGTCGGTCAGTCGGTCAGTCGGTCGGTCGGACGGTCGGTCGGTCGGTCGGTCGGTCGGTCGGTCAGTCGTTCAGTCGGTCAGTCGGTCAGTTGGTCGGTCGGTCGGTCGTTCGGTCGGTCGGTCGGTCGGTCGGTCCGTCGGTCAGTCGGTCAGTCCGTCGGTCGGTCGGTCGGTCGGTCGGTCGGTCGGTCGTTCGGTCGGTTGGTCGGTCGGTCGGTCGATCAGTTGGTCGGTCAGTCGGTCAGTCAGTCCGTCGGTCGGTCGGTCGGTCGGTCGGTCAGTCGGTCAGTCGGTCGGTCGGACGGTCGGTCGGTCGGTCGGTCGGTCGGTCGGTCGGTCGGTCGGTCGGTCGGTCAGTCGTTCAGTCGGTCAGTCGGTCAGTTGGTCGGTCGGTCGGTCGTTCGGTCGGTCGGTCCGTCGGTCAGTCGGTCAGTCCGTCGGTCGGTCGGTCGGTCGGTCGGTCGGTCGTCGGTCGTTCGGTCGGTTGGTCGGTCGGTCGGTCGGTCCGTTGATCGGTCGGTCGGTCGGTCGGTCGGTCAGTCGGTCGGTCAGTCGGTCAGTTGGTCGGTCAGTCGGTCAGCCAGTCCGTCGTTCGGTCGGTCGGTCGGTCGGTCGGTCGGTCGGTCGGTCGGTCGGTCGGTCGTTCGGTCGGTTGGTCGGTCGGTCGGTCGGTCTGTTGATCGGTCGGTCGGTCGGTCGGTCGGTCGGTCGGTCGGTCAGTCGGTCGGTCAGTCGGTCAGTTGGTCGGTCAGTCGGTCAGCCAGTCCGTCGGTCGGTCGGTCGGTCGGTCGGTCGGTCGGTCGGTCGGTCGGTCGGTCGGTCGGTCGGTCGGTCAGTCGGTCAGTCGGTCAGTCAGTCCGTCGCTCGGTCGGTCGGTCGGTCGGTCGGTCGGTCGGTCGGTCGGTCGGTCAGTCGGTCAGTTGGTCGGTCGGTCGGTCGTTCGGTCGGTCGGTCGGTCGGTCGGTCCGTCGATCGGTCGGTCGGTCGGTCCGTTGATCGGTCGGTCGGTCGGTCGGTCGGTCGGTCGGTCGGTCGGTCAGTCGGTCGGTCAGTCGGTCAGTTGGTCGGTCATTCGGTCAGCCAGTCCGTCGGTCGGTCGGTCGGTCGGTCGGTCGGTCGGTCGGTCAGTTGGTCGTTCGGTCGGTCGTTCGGTCGGTCGGTCGGTCGGTCGGTCGGTCCGTCGTTCGGTCCGTCGGTCGGTCGGTCGGTCGGTCCGTCGATCGGTCGGTCGGTCGGTCCGTCGATCGGTCGGTCGGTCGGTCGGTCGGTCAGTCGGTCAGTCATTCCGTCGGTCGGTCGGTCGGTCGGTCGGTCGGTCGTTCGGTCGGTTGGTCGGTCGGTCGGTCGGTCGGTTGGTCGGTCGTTCGGTCGGTCGGTCGGTCGGTCGGTCGGTCGGTCGGTCGGTCGGTCGGTCGGTCGGTCGGTCGGTCGGTCGGTCGGTCCGTCGTTCGGTCCGTCGGTCGGTCGGTCGGTCGGTCCGTCGATCGGTCGGTCGGTCGGTCCGTCGATCGGTCGGTCGGTCGGTCGGTCGGTCAGTCGGTCAGTCATTCCGTCGGTCGGTCGGTCGGTCGGTCGGTCGGTCGTTCGGTCGGTTGGTCGGTCGGTCGGTCGGTCGGTTGGTCGGTCGTTCGGTCGGTGGGTCGGTCGGTCGGTCGGTCGGTCGGTTGGTCGGTCGGTCGGTCGGTCGGTCGGTCAGTCGTTCGGTCAGTCGGTCAGTCGGTCGGTCGGACGGTCGGTCGGTCGGTCGGTCAGTCGGTCAGTCGGTCAGTCAGTCCGTCGGTCGGTCGGTCGGTCGGTCGGTCGGTCGGTCGGTCGGTCGGTCGGTCGGTCGGTCGGTCGGTCGGTCGGTCAGTCGGTCGGTCAGTCGTTCAGTCGGTCAGTGGGTCAGTTGGTCGGTCGGTCGGTCGATCGGTCGGTCGGTCGGTCCGTCGATCGGTCCGTCGGTCGGTCGGTCGGTCGGTCGGTCGTTCGGTCAGTCGGTCGGTCGGTCGGTCAGTCGATCAGTTGGTCGGTCAGTCGGTCAGTCAGTCCGTCGGTCGGTCGGTCGGTCGGTCGGTCGGTCGGTCCGTCGATCGGTCGGTCGGTCGGTCCGTCGATCGGTCGGTCGGTCGGTCGGTCGGTCGGTCGGTCGGTCGGTCAGTCGGTCGGTCAGTCGGTCGATCGGTCGGTCGGTCGGTCGGTCGGTCGGTCGGTCGGTCGGTCAGTCGGTCGGTCAGTCGGTCAGTTGGTCGGTCAGTCGGTCAGTCAGTCCGTCGGTCGGTCGGTCGGTCGGTCGGTCGGTCGGTCGTTCGGTCGGTTGGTCGGTCGGTCGGTCGGTCGGTCGGTCGGTCGGTCGGTCAGTCGGTCGGTCAGTCGTTCGGTCAGTCGGTCAGTCGGTCGGTCGGACGGTCGGTCGGTCGGTCGGTCGGTCGGTCGGTCGGTGGGTCGGTCAGTCAGTCCGTCGGTCGGTCGGTCGGTCGGTCGGTCGGTCGGTCCGTCGATCGGTCGGTCGGTCGGTCCGTCGATCGGTCGGTCGGTCGGTCGGTCAGTCGATCAGTTGGTCGGTCAGTCGGTCAGTCAGTCCGTCGGTCGGTCGGTCGGTCGGTCGGTCGGTCGGTCCGTCGATCGGTCGGTCGGTCGGTCCGTCGATCGGTCGGTCGGTCGGTCGGTCGGTCGGTCGGTCGGTCAGTCGGTCGGTCAGTCGGTCAGTTGGTCGGTCAGTCGGTCAGTCAGTCCGTCGGTCGGTCGGTCGGTCGGTCGGTCGGTCGGTCGTTCGGTAGGTCGGTCGGTCGGTCGGTCGGTCGGTCGGTCGG
>NW_027486433.1:17500-22991 GCF_050908995.1 Andrena cerasifolii
CGGTCGGTCGGTCGGTCGGTCGGTCGGTCGGTCAGTCGGTCGGTCAGTCGGTCAGTTGGTCGGTCAGTCGGTCAGCCAGTCCGTCGGTCGGTCGGTCGGTCGGTCGGTCGGTCGGTCGGTCGGTCGGTCGGTCCGTCGGTCAGTCGGTCAGTCAGTCCGTCGGTCGGTCGGTCGGTCGGTCGGTCGGTCAGTCGGTCAGTCGGTCAGTCAGTCCGTCGGTCGGTCGGTCGGTCGGTCGGTCGGTCGGTCGGTCGGTCGGTCGGTCGGTCAGTCGGTCAGTTGGTCGGTCGGTCGGTCGTTCGGTCGGTCGGTCGGTCGGTCGGTCCGTCGATCGGTCGGTCGGTCGGTCCGTTGATCGGTCGGTCGGTCGGTCGGTCGGTCGGTCGGTCGGTCGGTCAGTCGGTCGGTCAGTCGGTCAGTTGGTCGGTCATTCGGTCAGCCAGTCCGTCGGTCGGTCGGTCGGTCGGTCGGTCGGTCGGTCGGTCAGTTGGTCGTTCGGTCGGTCGTTCGGTCGGTCGGTCGGTCGGTCGGTCGGTCCGTCGTTCGGTCCGTCGGTCGGTCGGTCGGTCGGTCCGTCGATCGGTCGGTCGGTCGGTCCGTCGATCGGTCGGTCGGTCGGTCGGTCGGTCAGTCGGTCAGTCATTCCGTCGGTCGGTCGGTCGGTCGGTCGGTCGGTCGTTCGGTCGGTTGGTCGGTCGGTCGGTCGGTCGGTTGGTCGGTCGTTCGGTCGGTCGGTCGGTCGGTCGGTCGGTCGGTCGGTCGGTCGGTCGGTCGGTCGGTCGGTCGGTCGGTCGGTCGGTCCGTCGTTCGGTCCGTCGGTCGGTCGGTCGGTCGGTCCGTCGATCGGTCGGTCGGTCGGTCCGTCGATCGGTCGGTCGGTCGGTCGGTCGGTCAGTCGGTCAGTCATTCCGTCGGTCGGTCGGTCGGTCGGTCGGTCGGTCGTTCGGTCGGTTGGTCGGTCGGTCGGTCGGTCGGTTGGTCGGTCGTTCGGTCGGTGGGTCGGTCGGTCGGTCGGTCGGTCGGTTGGTCGGTCGGTCGGTCGGTCGGTCGGTCAGTCGTTCGGTCAGTCGGTCAGTCGGTCGGTCGGACGGTCGGTCGGTCGGTCGGTCAGTCGGTCAGTCGGTCAGTCAGTCCGTCGGTCGGTCGGTCGGTCGGTCGGTCGGTCGGTCGGTCGGTCGGTCGGTCGGTCGGTCGGTCGGTCGGTCGGTCAGTCGGTCGGTCAGTCGTTCAGTCGGTCAGTGGGTCAGTTGGTCGGTCGGTCGGTCGATCGGTCGGTCGGTCGGTCCGTCGATCGGTCCGTCGGTCGGTCGGTCGGTCGGTCGGTCGTTCGGTCAGTCGGTCGGTCGGTCGGTCAGTCGATCAGTTGGTCGGTCAGTCGGTCAGTCAGTCCGTCGGTCGGTCGGTCGGTCGGTCGGTCGGTCGGTCCGTCGATCGGTCGGTCGGTCGGTCCGTCGATCGGTCGGTCGGTCGGTCGGTCGGTCGGTCGGTCGGTCGGTCAGTCGGTCGGTCAGTCGGTCAGTTGGTCGGTCAGTCGGTCAGTCAGTCCGTCGGTCGGTCGGTCGGTCGGTCGGTCGGTCGGTCGTTCGGTCGGTTGGTCGGTCGGTCGGTCGGTCGGTCGGTCGGTCGGTCGGTCAGTCGGTCGGTCAGTCGTTCGGTCAGTCGGTCAGTCGGTCGGTCGGACGGTCGGTCGGTCGGTCGGTCGGTCGGTCGGTCGGTGGGTCGGTCAGTCAGTCCGTCGGTCGGTCGGTCGGTCGGTCGGTCGGTCGGTCCGTCGATCGGTCGGTCGGTCGGTCCGTCGATCGGTCGGTCGGTCGGTCGGTCAGTCGATCAGTTGGTCGGTCAGTCGGGCAGTCAGTCCGTCGGTCGGTCGGTCGGTCCGTCGATCGGTCGGTCGGTCGGTCGGTCGGTCAGTCGGTCAGTCATTCCGTCGGTCGGTCGGTCGGTCGGTCGGTCGGTCGTTCGGTCGGTTGGTCGGTCGGTCGGTCGGTCGGTTGGTCGGTCGTTCGGTCGGTGGGTCGGTCGGTCGGTCGGTCGGTCGGTTGGTCGGTCGGTCGGTCGGTCGGTCGGTCAGTCGTTCGGTCAGTCGGTCAGTCGGTCGGTCGGACGGTCGGTCGGTCGGTCGGTCAGTCGGTCAGTCGGTCAGTCAGTCCGTCGGTCGGTCGGTCGGTCGGTCGGTCGGTCGGTCGGTCGGTCGGTCGGTCGGTCGGTCGGTCGGTCGGTCGGTCGGTCAGTCGGTCGGTCAGTCGTTCAGTCGGTCAGTGGGTCAGTTGGTCGGTCGGTCGGTCGATCGGTCGGTCGGTCGGTCCGTCGATCGGTCCGTCGGTCGGTCGGTCGGTCGGTCGGTCGTTCGGTCAGTCGGTCGGTCGGTCGGTCAGTCGATCAGTTGGTCGGTCAGTCGGTCAGTCAGTCCGTCGGTCGGTCGGTCGGTCGGTCGGTCGGTCGGTCCGTCGATCGGTCGGTCGGTCGGTCCGTCGATCGGTCGGTCGGTCGGTCGGTCGGTCGGTCGATCGGTCGGTCAGTCGGTCGGTCAGTCGGTCAGTTGGTCGGTCAGTCGGTCAGTCAGTCCGTCGGTCGGTCGGTCGGTCGGTCGGTCGGTCGGTCGTTCGGTCGGTTGGTCGGTCGGTCGGTCGGTCGGTCGGTCGGTCGGTCGGTCAGTCGGTCGGTCAGTCGTTCGGTCAGTCGGTCAGTCGGTCGGTCGGACGGTCGGTCGGTCGGTCGGTCGGTCGGTCGGTCGGTGGGTCGGTCAGTCAGTCCGTCGGTCGGTCGGTCGGTCGGTCGGTCGGTCGGTCGGTCCGTCGATCGGTCGGTCGGTCGGTCCGTCGATCGGTCGGTCGGTCGGTCGGTCAGTCGATCAGTTGGTCGGTCAGTCGGGCAGTCAGTCCGTCGGTCGGTCGGTCGGTCGGTCGGTCGGTCGGTCCGTCGATCGGTCGGTCGGTCGGTCCGTCGATCGGTCGGTCGGTCGGTCGGTCGGTCGGTCGGTCGGTCAGTCGGTCGTCAGTCGGTCAGTTGGTCGGTCAGTCGGTCAGTCAGTCCGTCGGTCGGTCGGTCGGTCGGTCGGTCGGTCGGTCGGTCGTTCGGTAGGTCGGTCGGTCGGTCGGTCGGTCGGTCGGTCGGTCCGTCGGTCAGTCGATCAGTTGGTCGGTCAGTCGGTCAGTCAGTCCGTCGGTCGGTCGGTCGGTCGGTCGGTCAGTCGGTCAGTCGGTCGGTCGGACGGTCGGTCGGTCGGTCGGTCGGTCGTTCGGTCGGTCAGTCGTTCAGTCGGTCGGTCGGTTGGTCGGTCGTTCGGTCGGTTGGTCGGTCGGTCGGTCGGTCGGTCGGTTGGTCGGTCGGTCGGTCCGTCGATCGGTCGGTCGGTCGGTCGGTCGGTCGGTCGGTCGGTCAGT
Source organism: Andrena cerasifolii (assembly GCF_050908995.1). Classification (NCBI taxonomy): domain Eukaryota; kingdom Metazoa; phylum Arthropoda; class Insecta; order Hymenoptera; family Andrenidae; genus Andrena; species Andrena cerasifolii. The sequence goes on from NW_027486433.1 coordinate 20,884, forward strand.
CGGTCGGTCAGGCGATCATTTGGTCGGTCAGTCGGTCAGTCCGTCGGTCGGTCGGTCGGTCGGTCGGTCGGTCGGTCAGTCGGTCGGTCATTCGTTCAGTCGGTCAGTCGGTCAGTTGGTCGGTCGGTCGGTCGTTCGGTCGGTCGGTCGGTCGGTCGGTCCGTCGATCGGTCGGTCGGTCGGTCGGTCGGTCGGTCGGTCTGTCAGTCGGTCGGTCGTTCGGTCGGTCGGTCGGTCGGTCGGTCGGTCGGTCGGTCGGTCGGTCGGTCGGTCGGTCGGTCGGTCGGTCGGTCGGTCAGTCGGTCGGTTGGTCGGTCGGTCGGTCGTTCGGTCGGTCGGTCGGTCGGTCGGTCCGTCGATCGGTCGGTCGGTCGGTCCGTTGATCGGTCGGTCGGTCGGTCGGTCGGTCGGTCGGTCGGTCAGTCGGTCGGTCAGTCGGTCAGTTGGTCGGTCAGTCGGTCAGCCAGTCCGTCGGTCGGTCGGTCGGTCGGTCGGTCGGTCGGTCGTTCGGTCGGTCGGTCGGTCGGTCGGTCGGTCAGTCGGTCAGTCGGTCGGTCGGTCGGTCGGTCGGTCGGTCGGTCGGTCGGTCGGTCGGTCGGTCAGTCGGTCGGTCAGTCGGTCAGTTGGTCGGTCAGTCGGTCAGCCAGTCCGTCGGTCGGTCGGTCGGTCGGTCGGTCGGTCGGTCGGTCGGTCGGTCGGTCGGTCGGTCAGTCGGTCAGTCGGTCGGTCGGTCGGTCGGTCGGTCGGTCGGTCGGTCGGTCGGTCGGTCGGTCGGTCGGTCGGTCGGTCGGTCGGTCAGTCGGTCGGTCAGTCGTTCAGTCGGTCAGTCGGTCAGTTGGTCGGTCGGTCGGTCGTTCGGTCGGTCGGTCGGTCGGTCGGTCGGTCCGTCGATCGGTCCGTCGGTCGGTCGGTCGGTCGGTCGGTAGGTCGGTCAGTCGGTCAGTCCGTCGGTCGGTCGGTCGGTCGGTCGGTCGGTCGGTCAGTCGATCAGTTGGTCGGTCAGTCGGTCAGTCAGTCCGTCGGTCGGTCGGTCGGTCGGTCGGTCGGTCGGTCGGTCGGTCAGTCGTTCGGTCAGTCGGTCAGTCGGTCGGTCGGACGGTCGGTCGGTCGGTCGGTCGGTAGTTCGGTCGGTCGGTCGGTCGGTCGGTCGGTCGGTCGGTCCGTCGGTCAGTCGATCAGTTGGTCGGTCAGTCGGTCAGTCAGTCCGTCGGTCGGTCGGTCGGTCGGTCGGTCAGTCGGTCAGTCGGTCGGTCGGACGGTCGGTCGGTCGGTCGGTCGGTCGGTCGGTCGGTCGGTCGGTCAGTCGTTCAGTCGGTCAGTCGGTCAGTTGGTCGGTCGGTCGGTCGTTCGGTCGGTCGGTCGGTCGGTCGGTCCGTCGGTCAGTCGGTCAGTCCGTCGGTCGGTCGGTCGGTCGGTCGGTCGGTCGGTTGGTCGGTCGGTCGGTCGGTCGGTCGGTCAGTCGTTCGGTCAGTCGGTCAGTCGGTCGGTCGGACGGTCGGTCGGTCGGTCGGTCAGTCGGTCAGTCGGTCAGTCAGTCCGTCGGTCGGTCGGTCGGTCGGTCGGTCGGTCGGTCGGTCGGTCGGTCGGTCGGTCGTCGTCGGTCGGTCGGTCGGTCAGTCGGTCGGTCAGTCGTTCAGTCGGTCAGTGGGTCAGTTGGTCGGTCGGTCGGTCGATCGGTCGGTCGGTCGGTCCGTCGATCGGTCCGTCGGTCGGTCGGTCGGTCGGTCGGTCGTTCGGTCAGTCGGTCGGTCGGTCGGTCAGTCGATCAGTTGGTCGGTCAGTCGGTCAGTCAGTCCGTCGGTCGGTCGGTCGGTCGGTCGGTCGGTCGGTCCGTCGATCGGTCGGTCGGTCGGTCCGTCGATCGGTCGGTCGGTCGGTCGGTCGGTCGGTCGGTCGGTCGGTCAGTCGGTCGGTCAGTCGGTCAGTTGGTCGGTCAGTCGGTCAGTCAGTCCGTCGGTCGGTCGGTCGGTCGGTCGGTCGGTCGGTCGTTCGGTCGGTTGGTCGGTCGGTCGGTCGGTCGGTCGGTCGGTCGGTCGGTCAGTCGGTCGGTCAGTCGTTCGGTCAGTCGGTCAGTCGGTCGGTCGGACGGTCGGTCGGTCGGTCGGTCG
>NW_027486434.1:0-22986 GCF_050908995.1 Andrena cerasifolii
CCTCTTGAAAGGCCTGCGCCTCGTATTGGCAACTTTAAGGCGATGCCTTTGAAGCTGAAATTTAGTGTACCTCTTTCCACTGCATGTTCTCCTGATACATTGGCCAAAATTTGGCGAAAATTTTCAGAATGCCCAAAATTGGGCTTTGTAACAGGAGTACATGCCGTCGAAAGAGATGGCACAAAGTAACGTCTCCGGAGACCAAATCAAAGAGCGAGAAGTGGCGCAGGCGTTTCGAGATTGTGACTGTTTAACGAAGAGACGCAGAATTTTCGAACGCCGCTTGAACGGCCTGCACCTCTTATTTGCAACTTTAAGCCGATGCCTTTGAAGCTGAAATTTAGTATACCTCTTTCCACTTCATGTTCCCCTGATATATTGGCCAAAATCTGGCGAAAATTTTCAGAATGCAAAAAATTGGGCTTTGTAACAGGAGTACATGCCGTCGAAAGAGATGGCACAAAGTAACGTCTCCGGAGAGCCAATCAAAGAGCGAGAAGTGGCGCAGACGTTTCGAGACTGTGACTGTTTAACGAAGAGACGCAGAATTTTCGAACGCCGCTTGAAAGGCCTGCACCTCTTACTTGCAACTTTAAGGCGATGCCTATGAATCTCAAATTTAGTATACCTCTTTCCACTTCATGTTCTCCTGATATATTGGCCAAAATTTGGCAAAAATTTTCATAATGCACAAAATTGGGCTTTGTAACAGGAGAACATGCCGTCGAAAGAGATGGCACAAAGTAACGTCTCCGGAGACCAAATCAAAGAGCGAGAAGTGGCGCAGACGTTTCGAGATTGTGACTGTTTAACGAAGAGACGCAGAATTTTCGAACGCCGCTTGAAAGGCCTGCACCTCTTATTTGCAACTTTAAGCCGATGCCTTTGAAGCTGAAATTTAGTATACCTCTTTCCACTTCACGTTCCCCTGATATATTGGCCAAAATCTGGCGAAAATTTTCAGAATGCAAAAAATTGGGCTTTGTAACAGGAGTACATGCCGTCGAAAGAGATGGCACAAATTAACGTCTCCGGAGAGCCAATCAAAGAGCGAGAAGTGGCGCAGACGTTTCGAGACTGTGACTGTTTAACGAAGAGACGCAGAATTTTCGAACGCCGCTTGAAAGGCCTGCACCTCTTACTTGCAACTTTAAGGCGATGCCTATGAATCTCAAATTTAGTATACCTCTTTCCACTTCATGTTCTCCTGATATATTGGCCAAAATTTGGCAAAAATTTTCAAATTTGCACAAAATTGGGCTTTGTAACAGGAGAACATGCCGTCGAAAGAGATGGCACAAAGTAACGTCTCCGGAGACCAAATCAAAGAGCGAGAAGTGGCGCAGACGTTTCGAGATTGTGACTGTTTAACGAAGAGACGCAGAATTTTCGAACGCCGCTTGAAAGGCCTGCACCTCTTATTTGCAACTTTAAGCCGATGCCTTTGAAGCTGAAATTTAGTATACCTCTTTCCACTTCACGTTCCCCTGATATATTGGCCAAAATCTGGCGAAAATTTTCAGAATGCAAAAAATTGGGCTTTGTAACAGGAGTACATGCCGTCGAAAGAGATGGCACAAAGTAACGTCTCCGGAGAGCCAATCAAAGAGCGAGAAGTGGCGCAGACGTTTCGAGACTGTGACTGTTTAACGAAGAGACGCAGAATTTTCGAACGCCGCTTGAAAGGCCTGCACCTCTTACTTGCAACTTTAAGGCGATGCCTATGAATCTCAAATTTAGTATACCTCTTTCCACTTCATGTTCTCCTGATATATTGGCCAAAATTTGGCAAAAATTTTCATAATGCACAAAATTGGGCTTTGTAACAGGAGAACATGCCGTCGAAAGAGATGGCACAAAGTAACGTCTCCGGAGACCAAATCAAAGAGCGAGAAGTGGCGCAGACGTTTCGAGATTGTGACTGTTTAACGAAGAGACGCAGAATTTTCGAACGCCGCTTGAAAGGCCTGCACCTCTTATTTGCAACTTTAAGCCGATGCCTTTGAAGCTGAAATTTAGTATACCTCTTTCCACTTCATGTTCCCCTGATATATTGGCCAAAATCTGGCGAAAATTTTCAGAATGCAAAAAATTGGGCTTTGTAACAGGAGTACATGCCGTCGAAAGAGATGGCACAAAGTAACGTCTCCGGAGACCAAATCAAAGAGCGAGAAGTGGCGCAGACGTTTCGAGATTGTGACTGTTTAACGAAGAGACGCAGAATTTTCGAACGCCGCTTGAACGGCCTGCACCTCTTATTGGCAACTTTAAGCCGATGCCTTTGAAGCTGAAATTTAGTATACCTCTTTCCACTTCATGTTCCCCTGATATATTGGCCAAAATCTGGCGAAAATTTTCAGAATGCAAAAAATTGGGCTTTGTAACAGGAGTACATGCCGTCGAAAGAGATGGCACAAAGTAACGTCTCCGGAGAGCCAATCAAAGAGCGAGAAGTGGCGCAGACGTTTCGAGACTGTGACTGTTTAACGAAGAGACGCAGAATTTTCGAACGCCGCTTGAAAGGCCTGCACGTCTTACTTGCAACTTTAAGGCGATGCCTATGAATCTCAAATTTAGTATACCTCTTTCCACTTCATGTTCTCCTGATATATTCGCCAAAATTTGGCAAAAATTTTCATAATGCACAAAATTGGGCTTTGTAACAGGAGAACATGCCGTCGAAAGAGATGGCACAAAGTAACGGCTCCGGAGAGCAAATCAAAGAGCAAGAAGTGGCGCAGATGTTTCCAGACTGTGAGTGTTTAATGAAGAGACGCAGAATTTTCGAACGCATCTTGAAAGGCCTCCGCCTCCAATTTGCAACTTTAAGGATATGCCTTTGAAGCTGAAATTTAGTATACCTCTTTCCACTTCATGTTCCCCTGATATATTGGACAAAATCCGGCGAAAATTTTCAGAATGCACAAAATTGGGCTTTGTAACAGGAGAACATTCTGTCGAAAGAGATGTTACAAAGTAACGTCTCCGGAGAGCAAATCAAAGAGCGAGAATTGGCACAGACGTTTCGAGACTGTGACTGTTTAACGAAGAGACGCAGAATTTTCGAACGCCTCTTGAAAGACCTGTGCCTCTTATTGGCAACTTTAAGGCGATGCCTTTGAAGCTGAAATTTAGTATACCTCTTTCCACTTCATGTTCTCCTGATATATTGGCCAAAATTTGGCAAAAATTTTCAGAATGCACAAAATTGGGCTTTGTAATAGGAGATCATGCCGTCGAAAGAGATGGCACAAGGTAACGTCTCCGGAGAGCAAATCAAAGAGCGAGAAGTGGCGCAGATGTTTAGAGATAGTGACTGTTTAACGAAGAGACGCAGAATTTTGGAACGCCTCTTGAAAGGCCTGCGCCTCGTATTGGCAACTTTAAGGCGATGCCTTTGAAGCTGAAATTTAGTGTACCTCTTTCCACTGCATGTTCTCCTGATACATTGGCCAAAATTTGTGCAAAAATTTTCAGAATGCACAAAATTGGGCTTTGTAACAGGAGAACATGCCGTCGAAAGAGATGGCACAAAGTAACGTCTCCGGAGTCCAAATCAAAGAGCGAGAAGTGGCGCAGACGTTTCGAGATTGTGACTGTTTAACGAAGAGACGCAGAATTTTCGAACGCCGCTTGAAAGGCCTGCACCTCTTATTTGCAACTTTAAGCCGATGCCTTTGAAGCTGAAATTTAGTATACCTCTTTCCACTTCATGTTCCCCTGATATATTGGCCAAAATCTGGCGAAAATTTTCAGAATGCAAAAAATTGGGCTTTGTAACAGGAGTACATGCCGTCGAAAGAGATGGCACAAAGTAACGTCTCCGGAGACCAAATCAAAGAGCGAGAAGTGGCGCAGACGTTTCGAGATTGTGACTGTTTAACGAAGAGACGCAGAATTTTCGAACGCCGCTTGAACGGCCTGCACCTCTTATTGGCAACTTTAAGCCGATGCCTTTGAAGCTGAAATTTAGTATACCTCTTTCCACTTCATGTTCCCCTGATATATTGGCCAAAATCTGGCGAAAATTTTCAGAATGCAAAAAATTGGGCTTTGTAACAGGAGTACATGCCGTCGAAAGAGATGGCACAAAGTAACGTCTCCGGAGAGCCAATCAAAGAGCGAGAAGTGGCGCAGACGTTTCGAGACTGTGACTGTTTAACGAAGAGACGCAGAATTTTCGAACGCCGCTTGAAAGGCCTGCACGTCTTACTTGCAACTTTAAGGCGATGCCTATGAATCTCAAATTTAGTATACCTCTTTCCACTTCATGTTCTCCTGATATATTCGCCAAAATTTGGCAAAAATTTTCATAATGCACAAAATTGGGCTTTGTAACAGGAGAACATGCCGTCGAAAGAGATGGCACAAAGTAACGGCTCCGGAGAGCAAATCAAAGAGCAAGAAGTGGCGCAGATGTTTCCAGACTGTGAGTGTTTAATGAAGAGACGCAGAATTTTCGAACGCATCTTGAAAGGCCTCCGCCTCCAATTTGCAACTTTAAGGATATGCCTTTGAAGCTGAAATTTAGTATACCTCTTTCCACTTCATGTTCCCCTGATATATTGGACAAAATCCGGCGAAAATTTTCAGAATGCACAAAATTGGGCTTTGTAACAGGAGAACATTCTGTCGAAAGAGATGTTACAAAGTAACGTCTCCGGAGAGCAAATCAAAGAGCGAGAATTGGCACAGACGTTTCGAGACTGTGACTGTTTAACGAAGAGACGCAGAATTTTCGAACGCCTCTTGAAAGACCTGTGCCTCTTATTGGCAACTTTAAGGCGATGCCTTTGAAGCTGAAATTTAGTATACCTCTTTCCACTTCATGTTCTCCTGATATATTGGCCAAAATTTGGCAAAAATTTTCAGAATGCACAAAATTGGGCTTTGTAATAGGAGATCATGCCGTCGAAAGAGATGGCACAAGGTAACGTCTCCGGAGAGCAAATCAAAGAGCGAGATGTGGCGCAGATGTTTAGAGATAGTGACTGTTTAACGAAGAGACGCAGAATTTTGGAACGCCTCTTGAAAGGCCTGCGCCTCGTATTGGCAACTTTAAGGCGATGCCTTTGAAGCTGAAATTTAGTGTACCTCTTTCCACTGCATGTTCTCCTGATACATTGGCCAAAATTTGTGCAAAAATTTTCAGAATGCACAAAATTGGGCTTTGTAACAGGAGAACATGCCGTCGAAAGAGATGGCACAAAGTAACGTCTCCGGAGACCAAATCAAAGAGCGAGAAGTGGCGCAGACGTTTCGAGATTGTGACTGTTTAACGAAGAGACGCAGAATTTTCGAACGCCGCTTGAAAGGCCTGCACCTCTTATTTGCAACTTTAAGCCGATGCCTTTGAAGCTGAAATTTAGTATACCTCTTTCCACTTCATGTTCCCCTGATATATTGGCCAAAATCTGGCGAAAATTTTCAGAATGCAAAAAATTGGGCTTTGTAACAGGAGTACATGCCGTCGAAAGAGATGGCACAAAGTAACGTCTCCGGAGACCAAATCAAAGAGCGAGAAGTGGCGCAGACGTTTCGAGATTGTGACTGTTTAACGAAGAGACGCAGAATTTTCGAACGCCGCTTGAACGGCCTGCACCTCTTATTGGCAACTTTAAGCCGATGCCTTTGAAGCTGAAATTTAGTATACCTCTTTCCACTTCATGTTCCCCTGATATATTGGCCAAAATCTGGCGAAAATTTTCAGAATGCAAAAAATTGGGCTTTGTAACAGGAGTACATGCCGTCGAAAGAGATGGCACAAAGTAACGTCTCCGGAGAGCCAATCAAAGAGCGAGAAGTGGCGCAGACGTTTCGAGACTGTGACTGTTTAACGAAGAGACGCAGAATTTTCGAACGCCGCTTGAAAGGCCTGCACGTCTTACTTGCAACTTTAAGGCGATGCCTATGAATCTCAAATTTAGTATACCTCTTTCCACTTCATGTTCTCCTGATATATTCGCCAAAATTTGGCAAAAATTTTCATAATGCACAAAATTGGGCTTTGTAACAGGAGAACATGCCGTCGAAAGAGATGGCACAAAGTAACGGCTCCGGAGAGCAAATCAAAGAGCAAGAAGTGGCGCAGATGTTTCCAGACTGTGAGTGTTTAATGAAGAGACGCAGAATTTTCGAACGCATCTTGAAAGGCCTCCGCCTCCAATTTGCAACTTTAAGGATATGCCTTTGAAGCTGAAATTTAGTATACCTCTTTCCACTTCATGTTCCCCTGATATATTGGACAAAATCCGGCGAAAATTTTCAGAATGCACAAAATTGGGCTTTGTAACAGGAGAACATTCTGTCGAAAGAGATGTTACAAAGTAACGTCTCCGGAGAGCAAATCAAAGAGCGAGAATTGGCACAGACGTTTCGAGACTGTGACTGTTTAACGAAGAGACGCAGAATTTTCGAACGCCTCTTGAAAGACCTGTGCCTCTTATTGGCAACTTTAAGGCGATGCCTTTGAAGCTGAAATTTAGTATACCTCTTTCCACTTCATGTTCTCCTGATATATTGGCCAAAATTTGGCAAAAATTTTCAGAATGCACAAAATTGGGCTTTGTAATAGGAGATCATGCCGTCGAAAGAGATGGCACAAGGTAACGTCTCCGGAGAGCAAATCAAAGAGCGAGAAGTGGCGCAGATGTTTAGAGATAGTGACTGTTTAACGAAGAGACGCAGAATTTTGGAACGCCTCTTGAAAGGCCTGCGCCTCGTATTGGCAACTTTAAGGCGATGCCTTTGAAGCTGAAATTTAGTGTACCTCTTTCCACTGCATGTTCTCCTGATACATTGGCCAAAATTTGTGCAAAAATTTTCAGAATGCACAAAATTGGGCTTTGTAACAGGAGAACATGCCGTCGAAAGAGATGGCACAAAGTAACGTCTCCGGAGACCAAATCAAAGAGCGAGAAGTGGCGCAGACGTTTCGAGATTGTGACTGTTTAACGAAGAGACGCAGAATTTTCGAACGCCGCTTGAAAGGCCTGCACCTCTTATTTGCAACTTTAAGCCGATGCCTTTGAAGCTGAAATTTAGTATACCTCTTTCCACTTCACGTTCCCCTGATATATTGGCCAAAATCTGGCGAAAATTTTCAGAATGCAAAAAATTGGGCTTTGTAACAGGAGTACATGCCGTCGAAAGAGATGGCACAAAGTAACGTCTCCGGAGACCAAATCAAAGAGCGAGAAGTGGCGCAGACGTTTCGAGATTGTGACTGTTTAACGAAGAGACGCAGAATTTTCGAACGCCGCTTGAAAGGCCTGCACCTCTTATTTGCAACTTTAAGGCGATGCCTATGAATCTCAAATTTAGTATACCTCTTTCCACTTCATGTTCTCCTGATATATTGGCCAAAATTTGGCAAAAATTTTCATAATGCACAAAATTGGGCTTTGTAACAGGAGAACATGCCGTCGAAAGAGATGGCACAAAGTAACGTCTCCGGAGACCAAATCAAAGAGCGAGAAGTGGCGCAGATGTTTAGAGATAGTGACTGTTTAACGAAGAGACGCAGAATTTTGGAACGCCTCTTGAAAGGCCTGCGCCTCATATTAGCAACTTTAAAGCGATGCCTTTGAAGCTGAAATTTAGTGTACCTCTTTCCACTTCATGTTCTCCTGATACATTGGCCAAAATTTGGCGAAAATTTTCAGAATGCACAAAATTGGGCTTTGTAATAGGAGATCATGCCGTCGAAAGAGATGGCACAAGGTAACGTCTCCGGAGAGCAAATCAAAGAGCGAGAAGTGGCGCAGATGTTTAGAGATAGTGACTGTTTAACGAAGAGACGCAGAATTTTGGAACGCCTCTTGAAAGGCCTGCGCCTCGTATTGGCAACTTTAAGGCGATGCCTTTGAAGCTGAAATTTAGTGTACCTCTTTCCACTGCATGTTCTCCTGATACATTGGCCAAAATTTGGCGAAAATTTTCAGAATGCCCAAAATTGGGCTTTGTAACAGGAGTACATGCCGTCGAAAGAGATGGCACAAAGTAACGTCTCCGGAGACCAAATCAAAGAGCGAGAAGTGGCGCAGACGTTTCGAGATTGTGACTGTTTAACGAAGAGACGCAGAATTTTCGAACGCCGCTTGAACGGCCTGCACCTCTTATTTGCAACTTTAAGCCGATGCCTTTGAAGCTGAAATTTAGTATACCTCTTTCCACTTCATGTTCCCCTGATATATTGGCCAAAATCTGGCGAAAATTTTCAGAATGCAAAAAATTGGGCTTTGTAACAGGAGTACATGCCGTCGAAAGAGATGGCACAAAGTAACGTCTCCGGAGAGCCAATCAAAGAGCGAGAAGTGACGCAGACGTTTCGAGACTGTGACTGTTTAACGAAGAGACGCAGAATTTTCGAACGCCGCTTGAAAGGCCTGCACCTCTTACTTGCAACTTTAAGGCGATGCCTATGAATCTCAAATTTAGTATACCTCTTTCCACTTCATGTTCTCCTGATATATTGGCCAAAATTTGGCAAAAATTTTCATAATGCACAAAATTGGGCTTTGTAACAGGAGAACATGCCGTCGAAAGAGATGGCACAAAGTAACGTCTCCGGAGACCAAATCAAAGAGCGAGAAGTGGCGCAGACGTTTCGAGATTGTGACTGTTTAACGAAGAGACGCAGAATTTTCGAACGCCGCTTGAAAGGCCTGCACCTCTTATTTGCAACTTTAAGCCGATGCCTTTGAAGCTGAAATTTAGTATACCTCTTTCCACTTCACGTTCCCCTGATATATTGGCCAAAATCTGGCGAAAATTTTCAGAATGCAAAAAATTGGGCTTTGTAACAGGAGTACATGCCGTCGAAAGAGATGGCACAAATTAACGTCTCCGGAGAGCCAATCAAAGAGCGAGAAGTGGCGCAGACGTTTCGAGACTGTGACTGTTTAACGAAGAGACGCAGAATTTTCGAACGCCGCTTGAAAGGCCTGCACCTCTTACTTGCAACTTTAAGGCGATGCCTATGAATCTCAAATTTAGTATACCTCTTTCCACTTCATGTTCTCCTGATATATTGGCCAAAATTTGGCAAAAATTTTCATAATGCACAAAATTGGGCTTTGTAACAGGAGAACATGCCGTCGAAAGAGATGGCACAAAGTAACGTCTCCGGAGACCAAATCAAAGAGCGAGAAGTGGCGCAGACGTTTCGAGATTGTGACTGTTTAACGAAGAGACGCAGAATTTTCGAACGCCGCTTGAAAGGCCTGCACCTCTTATTTGCAACTTTAAGCCGATGCCTTTGAAGCTGAAATTTAGTATACCTCTTTCCACTTCACGTTCCCCTGATATATTGGCCAAAATCTGGCGAAAATTTTCAGAATGCAAAAAATTGGGCTTTGTAACAGGAGTACATGCCGTCGAAAGAGATGGCACAAAGTAACGTCTCCGGAGAGCCAATCAAAGAGCGAGAAGTGGCGCAGACGTTTCGAGACTGTGACTGTTTAACGAAGAGACGCAGAATTTTCGAACGCCGCTTGAATGGCCTGCACCTCTTACTTGCAACTTTAAGGCGATGCCTATGAATCTCAAATTTAGTATACCTCTTTCCACTTCATGTTCTCCTGATATATTGGCCAAAATTTGGCAAAAATTTTCATAATGCACAAAATTGGGCTTTGTAACAGGAGAACATGCCGTCGAAAGAGATGGCACAAAGTAACGTCTCCGGAGACCAAATCAAAGAGCGAGAAGTGGCGCAGACGTTTCGAGATTGTGACTGTTTAACGAAGAGACGCAGAATTTTCGAACGCCGCTTGAAAGGCCTGCACCTCTTATTTGCAACTTTAAGCCGATGCCTTTGAAGCTGAAATTTAGTATACCTCTTTCCACTTCATGTTCCCCTGATATATTGGCCAAAATCTGGCGAAAATTTTCAGAATGCAAAAAATTGGGCTTTGTAACAGGAGTACATGCCGTCGAAAGAGATGGCACAAAGTAACGTCTCCGGAGACCAAATCAAAGAGCGAGAAGTGGCGCAGACCTTTCGAGATTGTGACTGTTTAACGAAGAGACGCAGAATTTTCGAACGCCGCTTGAACGGCCTGCACCTCTTATTGGCAACTTTAAGCCGATGCCTTTGAAGCTGAAATTTAGTATACCTCTTTCCACTTCATGTTCCCCTGATATATTGGCCAAAATCTGGCGAAAATTTTCAGAATGCAAAAAATTGGGCTTTGTAACAGGAGTACATGCCGTCGAAAGAGATGGCACAAAGTAACGTCTCCGGAGAGCCAATCAAAGAGCGAGAAGTGGCGCAGACGTTTCGAGACTGTGACTGTTTAACGAAGAGACGCAGAATTTTCGAACGCCGCTTGAAAGGCCTGCACGTCTTACTTGCAACTTTAAGGCGATGCCTATGAATCTCAAATTTAGTATACCTCTTTCCACTTCATGTTCTCCTGATATATTCGCCAAAATTTGGCAAAAATTTTCATAATGCACAAAATTGGGCTTTGTAACAGGAGAACATGCCGTCGAAAGAGATGGCACAAAGTAACGGCTCCGGAGAGCAAATCAAAGAGCAAGAAGTGGCGCAGATGTTTCCAGACTGTGAGTGTTTAATGAAGAGACGCAGAATTTTCGAACGCATCTTGAAAGGCCTCCGCCTCCAATTTGCAACTTTAAGGATATGCCTTTGAAGCTGAAATTTAGTATACCTCTTTCCACTTAATGTTCCCCTGATATATTGGACAAAATCCGGCGAAAATTTTCAGAATGCACAAAATTGGGCTTTGTAACAGGAGAACATTCTGTCGAAAGAGATGTTACAAAGTAACGTCTCCGGAGAGCAAATCAAAGAGCGAGAATTGGCACAGACGTTTCGAGACTGTGACTGTTTAACGAAGAGACGCAGAATTTTCGAACGCCGCTTGAAAGGCCTGCACCTCTTACTTGCAACTTTAAGGCGATGCCTATGAATCTCAAATTTAGTATACCTCTTTCCACTTCATGTTCTCCTGATATATTGGCCAAAATTTGTGCAAAAATTTTCATATTGCACATAATTGGGCTTTGTAACAGGAGAACATGCCGTCGAAAGAGATGGCACAAAGTAACGGCTCCGGAGAGCAAATCAAAGGTCAAGAAGTGGCGCAGATGTTTCCAGACTGTGACTGTTTAACGAAGAGACGCAGAATTTTCGAACGCATCTTGAAAGGCCTCCGCCACTAATTTGCAACTCTAAGGATATGCCTTTGAAGCTGAAATTTAGTATACCTCTTTCCACTTCATGTTCTCCTGATATATTCGCCAAAATTTGGCAAAAATTTTCATAATGCACAAAATTGGGCTTTGTAACAGGAGAACATGCCGTCGAAAGAGATGGCACAAAGTAACGTCTCCGGAGACCAAATCAAAGAGCGAGAAGTGGCGCAGACGTTTCGAGATTGTGACTGTTTAACGAAGAGACGCAGAATATTCGAACGCCGCTTGAAAGGCCTGCACCTCTTATTTGCAACTTTAAGCCGATGCCTTTGAAGCTGAAATTTAGTATACCTCTTTCCACTTCATGTTCCCCTGATATATTGGCCAAAATCTGGCGAAAATTTTCAGAATGCAAAAAATTGGGCTTTGTAACAGGAGTACATGCCGTCGAAAGAGATGGCACAAAGTAACGTCTCCGGAGACCAAATCAAAGAGCGAGAAGTGGCGCAGACGTTTCGAGATTGTGACTGTTTAACGAAGAGACGCAGAATTTTCGAACGCCGCTTGAACGGCCTGCACCTCTTATTGGCAACTTTAAGCCGATGCCTTTGAAGCTGAAATTTAGTATACCTCTTTCCACTTCATGTTCCCCTGATATATTGGCCAAAATCTGGCGAAAATTTTCAGAATGCAAAAAATTGGGCTTTGTAACAGGAGTACATGCCGTCGAAAGAGATGGCACAAAGTAACGTCTCCGGAGAGCCAATCAAAGAGCGAGAAGTGGCGCAGACGTTTCGAGACTGTGACTGTTTAACGAAGAGACGCAGAATTTTCGAACGCCGCTTGAAAGGCCTGCACGTCTTACTTGCAACTTTAAGGCGATGCCTATGAATCTCAAATTTAGTATACCTCTTTCCACTTCATGTTCTCCTGATATATTCGCCAAAATTTGGCAAAAATTTTCATAATGCACAAAATTGGGCTTTGTAACAGGAGAACATGCCGTCGAAAGAGATGGCACAAAGTAACGGCTCCGGAGAGCAAATCAAAGAGCAAGAAGTGGCGCAGATGTTTCCAGACTGTGAGTGTTTAATGAAGAGACGCAGAATTTTCGAACGCATCTTGAAAGGCCTCCGCCTCCAATTTGCAACTTTAAGGATATGCCTTTGAAGCTGAAATTTAGTATACCTCTTTCCACTTCATGTTCCCCTGATATATTGGACAAAATCCGGCGAAAATTTTCAGAATGCACAAAATTGGGCTTTGTAACAGGAGAACATTCTGTCGAAAGAGATGTTACAAAGTAACGTCTCCGGAGAGCAAATCAAAGAGCGAGAATTGGCACAGACGTTTCGAGACTGTGACTGTTTAACGAAGAGACGCAGAATTTTCGAACGCCGCTTGAAAGGCCTGCACCTCTTACTTGCAACTTTAAGGCGATGCCTATGAATCTCAAATTTAGTATACCTCTTTCCACTTCATGTTCTCCTGATATATTGGCCAAAATTTGTGCAAAAATTTTCATATTGCACATAATTGGGCTTTGTAACAGGAGAACATGCCGTCGAAAGAGATGGCACAAAGTAACGGCTCCGGAGAGCAAATCAAAGGTCAAGAAGTGGCGCAGATGTTTCCAGACTGTGACTGTTTAACGAAGAGACGCAGAATTTTCGAACGCATCTTGAAAGGCCTCCGCCACTAATTTGCAACTCTAAGGATATGCCTTTGAAGCTGAAATTTAGTATACCTCTTTCCACTTCATGTTCTCCTGATATATTCGCCAAAATTTGGCAAAAATTTTCATAATGCACAAAATTGGGCTTTGTAACAGGAGAACATGCCGTCGAAAGAGATGGCACAAAGTAACGTCTCCGGAGAGCAAATCAAAGAGCGAGAAGTGGCGCAGACGTTTCGAGACTGTGACTGTTTAACGAAGAGACGCAGAATTTTCGAACGCCTCTTGAAAGACCTGTGCCTCTTATTGGCAACTTTAAGGCGATGCCTTTGAAGCTGAAATTTAGTATACCTCTTTCCACTTCATGTTCTCCTGATATATTGGCCAAAATTTGGCAAAAATTTTCAGAATGCACAAAATTGGGCTTTGTAATAGGAGATCATGCCGTCGAAAGAGATGGCACAAGGTAACGTCTCCGGAGAGCAAATCAAAGAGCGAGAAGTGGCGCAGATGTTTAGAGATAGTGACTGTTTAACGAAGAGACGCAGAATTTTGGAACGCCTCTTGAAAGGCCTGCGCCTCGTATTGGCAACTTTAAGGCGATGCCTTTGAAGCTGAAATTTAGTGTACCTCTTTCCACTGCATGTTCTCCTGATACATTGGCCAAAATTTGTGCAAAAATTTTCAGAATGCACAAAATTGGGCTTTGTAACAGGAGAACATGCCGTCGAAAGAGATGGCACAAGGTAACGTCTCCGGAGAGCAAATCAAAGAGCGAGAAGTGGCGCAGATGTTTAGAGATAGTGACTGTTTAACGAAGAGACGCAGAATTTTGGAACGCCTCTTGAAAGGCCTGCGCCTCGTATTGGCAACTTTAAGGCGATGCCTTTGAAGCTGAAATTTAGTGTACCTCTTTCCACTGCATGTTCTCCTGATACATTGGCCAAAATTTGGCGTAAATTTTCAGAATGCCCAAAATTGGGCTTTGTAACAGGAGAACATGCCGTCGAAAGAGGTGGCACAAGGTAACGTCTCCGGAGAGCAAATCAAAGAGCGAGAAGTGGCGCAGATGTTTAGAGATAGTGACTGTTTAACGAAGAGACGCAGAATTTTGGAACGCCTCTTGAAAGGCCTGCGCCTCATATTAGCAACTTTAAAGCGATGCCTTTGAAGCTGAAATTTAGTGTACCTCTTTCCACTTCATGTTCTCCTGATACATTGGCCAAAATTTGGCGAAAATTTTCAGAATGCACAAAATTGGGCTTTGTAATAGGAGATCATGCCGTCGAAAGAGATGGCACAAGGTAACGTCTCCGGAGAGCAAATCAAAGAGCGAGAAGTGGCGCAGATGTTTAGAGATAGTGACTGTTTAACGAAGAGACGCAGAATTTTGGAACGCCTCTTGAAAGGCCTGCGCCTCGTATTGGCAACTTTAAGGCGATGCCTTTGAAGCTGAAATTTAGTGTACCTCTTTCCACTGCATGTTCTCCTGATACATTGGCCAAAATTTGGCGTAAATTTTCAGAATGCCCAAAATTGGGCTTTGTAACAGGAGAACATGCCGTCGAAAGAGGTGGCACAAGGTAACGTCTCCGGAGAGCAAATCAAAGAGCGAGAAGTGGCGCAGATGTTTAGAGATAGTGACTGTTTAACGAAGAGACGCAGAATTTTGGAACGCCTCTTGAAAGGCCTGCGCCTCATATTAGCAACTTTAAAGCGATGCCTTTGAAGCTGAAATTTAGTGTACCTCTTTCCACTTCATGTTCTCCTGATATATTGGCCAAAATCTGGCGAAAATTTTCAGAATGCAAAAAATTGGGCTTTGTAACAGGAGTACATGCCGTCGAAAGAGATGGCACAAAGTAACGTCTCCGGAGACCAAATCAAAGAGCGAGAAGTGGCGCAGACGTTTCGAGATTGTGACTGTTTAACGAAGAGACGCAGAATTTTCGAACGCCGCTTGAACGGCCTGCACCTCTTATTTGCAACTTTAAGCCGATGCCTTTGAAGCTGAAATTTAGTATACCTCTTTCCACTTCATGTTCCCCTGATATATTGGCCAAAATCTGGCGAAAATTTTCAGAATGCAAAAAATTGGGCTTTGTAACAGGAGTACATGCCGTCGAAAGAGATGGCACAAAGTAACGTCTCCGGAGAGCCAATCAAAGAGCGAGAAGTGGCGCAGACGTTTCGAGACTGTGACTGTTTAACGAAGAGACGCAGAATTTTCGAACGCCGCTTGAAAGGCCTGCACCTCTTACTTGCAACTTTAAGGCGATGCCTATGAATCTCAAATTTAGTATACCTCTTTCCACTTCATGTTCTCCTGATATATTGGCCAAAATTTGGCAAAAATTTTCATAATGCACAAAATTGGGCTTTGTAACAGGAGAACATGCCGTCGAAAGAGATGGCACAAAGTAACGTCTCCGGAGACCAAATCAAAGAGCGAGAAGTGGCGCAGACGTTTCGAGATTGTGACTGTTTAACGAAGAGACGCAGAATTTTCGAACGCCGCTTGAAAGACCTGCACCTCTTATTTGCAACTTTAAGCCGATGCCTTTGAAGCTGAAATTTAGTATACCTCTTTCCACTTCACGTTCCCCTGATATATTGGCCAAAATCTGGCGAAAATTTTCAGAATGCAAAAAATTGGGCTTTGTAACAGGAGTACATGCCGTCGAAAGAGATGGCACAAAGTAACGTCTCCGGAGAGCCAATCAAAGAGCGAGAAGTGGCGCAGACGTTTCGAGACGGTGACTGTTTAACGAAGAGACGCAGAATTTTCGAACGCCGCTTGAAAGGCCTGCACCTCTTACTTGCAACTTTAAGGCGATGCCTATGAATCTCAAATTTAGTATACCTCTTTCCACTTCATGTTCTCCTGATATATTGGCCAAAATTTGGCAAAAATTTTCATAATGCACAAAATTGGGCTTTGTAACAGGAGAACATGCCGTCGAAAGAGATGGCACAAAGTAACGTCTCCGGAGACCAAATCAAAGAGCGAGAAGTGGCGCAGACGTTTCGAGATTGTGACTGTTTAACGAAGAGACGCAGAATTTTCGAACGCCGCTTGAAAGGCCTGCACCTCTTATTTGCAACTTTAAGCCGATGCCTTTGAAGCTGAAATTTAGTATACCTCTTTCCACTTCATGTTCCCCTGATATATTGGCCAACATCTGGCGAAAATTTTCAGAATGCAAAAAATTGGGCTTTGTAACAGGAGTACATGCCGTCGAAAGAGATGGCACAAAGTAACGTCTCCGGAGAGCCAATCAGAGAGCGAGAAGTGGCGCAGACGTTTCGAGACTGTGACTGTTTAACGAAGAGACGCAGAATTTTCGAACGCCGCTTGAAAGGCCTGCACCTCTTACTTGCAACTTTAAGGCGATGCCTATGAATCTCAAATTTAGTATACCTCTTTCCACTTCATGTTCTCCTGATACATTGGCCAAAATTTGGCGAAAATTTTCAGAATGCACAAAATTGGGCTTTGTAATAGGAGATCATGCCGTCGAAAGAGATGGCACAAGGTAACGTCTCCGGAGAGCAAATCAAAGAGCGAGAAGTGGCGCAGATGTTTAGAGATAGTGACTGTTTAACGAAGAGACGCAGAATTTTGGAACGCCTCTTGAAAGGCCTGCGCCTCGTATTGGCAACTTTAAGGCGATGCCTTTGAAGCTGAAATTTAGTGTACCTCTTTCCACTGCATGTTCTCCTGATACATTGGCCAAAATTTGGCGTAAATTTTCAGAATGCCCAAAATTGGGCTTTGTAACAGGAGAACATGCCGTCGAAAGAGGTGGCACAAGGTAACGTCTCCGGAGAGCAAATCAAAGAGCGAGAAGTGGCGCAGATGTTTAGAGATAGTGACTGTTTAACGAAGAGACGCAGAATTTTGGAACGCCTCTTGAAAGGCCTGCGCCTCATATTAGCAACTTTAAAGCGATGCCTTTGAAGCTGAAATTTAGTGTACCTCTTTCCACTTCATGTTCTCCTGATATATTGGCCAAAATCTGGCGAAAATTTTCAGAATGCAAAAAATTGGGCTTTGTAACAGGAGTACATGCCGTCGAAAGAGATGGCACAAAGTAACGTCTCCGGAGACCAAATCAAAGAGCGAGAAGTGGCGCAGACGTTTCGAGATTGTGACTGTTTAACGAAGAGACGCAGAATTTTCGAACGCCGCTTGAACGGCCTGCACCTCTTATTTGCAACTTTAAGCCGATGCCTTTGAAGCTGAAATTTAGTATACCTCTTTCCACTTCATGTTCCCCTGATATATTGGCCAAAATCTGGCGAAAATTTTCAGAATGCAAAAAATTGGGCTTTGTAACAGGAGTACATGCCGTCGAAAGAGATGGCACAAAGTAACGTCTCCGGAGAGCCAATCAAAGAGCGAGAAGTGGCGCAGACGTTTCGAGACTGTGACTGTTTAACGAAGAGACGCAGAATTTTCGAACGCCGCTTGAAAGGCCTGCACCTCTTACTTGCAACTTTAAGGCGATGCCTATGAATCTCAAATTTAGTATACCTCTTTCCACTTCATGTTCTCCTGATATATTGGCCAAAATTTGGCAAAAATTTTCATAATGCACAAAATTGGGCTTTGTAACAGGAGAACATGCCGTCGAAAGAGATGGCACAAAGTAACGTCTCCGGAGACCAAATCAAAGAGCGAGAAGTGGCGCAGACGTTTCGAGATTGTGACTGTTTAACGAAGAGACGCAGAATTTTCGAACGCCGCTTGAAAGACCTGCACCTCTTATTTGCAACTTTAAGCCGATGCCTTTGAAGCTGAAATTTAGTATACCTCTTTCCACTTCACGTTCCCCTGATATATTGGCCAAAATCTGGCGAAAATTTTCAGAATGCAAAAAATTGGGCTTTGTAACAGGAGTACATGCCGTCGAAAGAGATGGCACAAAGTAACGTCTCCGGAGAGCCAATCAAAGAGCGAGAAGTGGCGCAGACGTTTCGAGACGGTGACTGTTTAACGAAGAGACGCAGAATTTTCGAACGCCGCTTGAAAGGCCTGCACCTCTTACTTGCAACTTTAAGGCGATGCCTATGAATCTCAAATTTAGTATACCTCTTTCCACTTCATGTTCTCCTGATATATTGGCCAAAATTTGGCAAAAATTTTCATAATGCACAAAATTGGGCTTTGTAACAGGAGAACATGCCGTCGAAAGAGATGGCACAAAGTAACGTCTCCGGAGACCAAATCAAAGAGCGAGAAGTGGCGCAGACGTTTCGAGATTGTGACTGTTTAACGAAGAGACGCAGAATTTTCGAACGCCGCTTGAAAGGCCTGCACCTCTTATTTGCAACTTTAAGCCGATGCCTTTGAAGCTGAAATTTAGTATACCTCTTTCCACTTCATGTTCCCCTGATATATTGGCCAAAATCTGGCGAAAATTTTCAGAATGCAAAAAATTGGGCTTTGTAACAGGAGTACATGCCGTCGAAAGAGATGGCACAAAGTAACGTCTCCGGAGACCAAATCAAAGAGCGAGAAGTGGCGCAGACGTTTCGAGATTGTGACTGTTTAACGAAGAGACGCAGAATTTTCGAACGCCGCTTGAACGGCCTGCACCTCTTATTGGCAACTTTAAGCCGATGCCTTTGAAGCTGAAATTTAGTATACCTCTTTCCACTTCATGTTCCCCTGATATATTGGCCAACATCTGGCGAAAATTTTCAGAATGCAAAAAATTGGGCTTTGTAACAGGAGTACATGCCGTCGAAAGAGATGGCACAAAGTAACGTCTCCGGAGAGCCAATCAGAGAGCGAGAAGTGGCGCAGACGTTTCGAGACTGTGACTGTTTAACGAAGAGACGCAGAATTTTCGAACGCCGCTTGAAAGGCCTGCACCTCTTACTTGCAACTTTAAGGCGATGCCTATGAATCTCAAATTTAGTATACCTCTTTCCACTTCATGTTCTCCTGATATATTCGCCAAAATTTGGCAAAAATTTTCATAATGCACAAAATTGGGCTTTGTAACAGGAGAACATGCCGTCGAAAGAGATGGCACAAAGTAACGGCTCCGGAGAGCAAATCAAAGAGCAAGAAGTGGCGCAGATGTTTCCAGACTGTGAGTGTTTAATGAAGAGACGCAGAATTTTCGAACGCATCTTGAAAGGCCTCCGCCTCCAATTTGCAACTTTAAGGATATGCCTTTGAAGCTGAAATTTAGTATACCTCTTTCCACTTCATGTTCCCCTGATATATTGGACAAAATCCGGCGAAAATTTTCAGAATGCACAAAATTGGGCTTTGTAACAGGAGAACATTCTGTCGAAAGAGATGTTACAAAGTAACGTCTCCGGAGAGCAAATCAAAGAGCGAGAATTGGCACAGACGTTTCGAGACTGTGACTGTTTAACGAAGAGACGCAGAATTTTCGAACGCCGCTTGAGAGGCCTGCACCTCTTATTTGCAACTTTAAGGCGATGCCTATGAATCTCAAATTTAGTATACCTCTTTCCACTTCATGTTCTCCTGATATATTGGCCAAAATTTGGCAAAAATTTTCATAATGCACAAAATTGGGCTTTGTAACAGGAGAACATGCCGTCGAAAGAGATGGCACAAAGTAACGTCTCCGGAGACCAAATCAAAGAGCGAGAAGTGGCGCAGACGTTTCGAGATTGTGACTGTTTAAAGAAGAGACGCAGAATTTTCGAACGCAGCTTGAAAGGCCTGCACCTCTTATTTGCAACTTTAAGCCGATGCCTTTGAAGCTGAAATTTAGTATACCTCTTTCCACTTCATGTTCCCCTGATATATTGGCCAAAATCTGGCGAAAATTTTTAGAATGCAAAAAATTGGGCTTTGTAACAGGAGTACATGCCGTCGAAAGAGATGGCACAAAGTAACGTCTCCGGAGAGCAAATCAAAGAGCGAGAAGTGGCGCAGACGTTTCGAGACTGTGACTGTTTAACGAAGAGACGCAGAATTTTCGAACGCCGCTTGAAAGGCCTGCACCTTCTTACTTGCAACTTTAAGGCGATGCCTATGAATCTCAAATTTAGTATACCTCTTTCCACTTCATGTTCTCCTGATATATTGGCCAAAATTTGTGCAAAAATTTTCATATTGCACATAATTGGGCTTTGTAACAGGAGAACATGCCGTCGAAAGAGATGGCACAAAGTAACGGGTCCGGAGAGCAAATCAAAGGTCAAGAAGTGGCGCAGATGTTTCCAGACTGTGACTGTTTAACGAAGAGACGCAGAATTTTCGAACGCATCTTGAAAGGCCTCCGCCTCTAATTTGCAACTCTAAGGATATGCCTTTGAAGCTGAAATTTAGTATACCTCTTTCCACTTCATGTTCTCCTGATATATTCGCCAAAATTTGGCAAAAATTTTCATAATGCACAAAATTGGGCTTTGTAACAGGAGAACATGCCGTCGAAAGAGATGGCACAAAGTAACGTCTCCGGAGAGCAAATCAAAGAGCGAGAAGTGGCGCAGACGTTTCGAGACTGTGACTGTTTAACGAAGAGACGCAGAATTTTCGAACGCCTCTTGAAAGACCTGTGCCTCTTATTGGCAACTTTAAGGCGATGCCTTTGAAGCTGAAATTTAGTATACCTCTTTCCACTTCATGTTCTCCTGATATATTGGCCAAAATTTGGCAAAAATTTTCATAATGCACAAAATTGGGCTTTGTAACAGGAGAACATTCTGTCGAAAGAGATGGCACAAAGTAACGTCTCCGGAGAGCAAATCAAAGAGCGAGAAGTGGCGCAGACGTTTCGAGACTGTGACTGTTTAACGAAGAGACGCAGAATTTTCGAACGCATCTTGAAAGGCCTCCGCCTCTAATTTGCAACTTTTAGGATATGCCTTTGAAGCTGAAATTTCGTATACCTCTTTCCGCTTCATGTTCCCCTGATATATTGGCCAAAATTTGTGCAAAATTTTCAGAATGCACAAAATTGGGCTTTGTAGCAGGAGAACATGCCGTCGAAAGAGATGGCACAAAGTAACGGCTCCGGAGAGCAAATCAAAGAGCAAGAAGTGGCGCAGATGTTTCGAGGCAGTGACTGTTTAACGAAGAGACGCAGAATTTTCGAACGCCGCTTGAAAGGCCTGCACCTCTTACTTGCAACTTTAAGGCGATGCCTATGAATCTCAAATTTAGTATACCTCTTTCCACTTCATGTTCTCCTGATATATTGGCCAAAATTTGTGCAAAAATTTTCATATTGCACATAATTGGGCTTTGTAACAGGAGAACATGCCGTCGAAAGAGATGGCACAAAGTAACGGCTCCGGAGAGCAAATCAAAGGTCAAGAAGTGGCGCAGATGTTTCCAGACTGTGACTGTTTAACGAAGAGACGCAGAATTTTCGAACGCATCTTGAAAGGCCTCCGCCTCTAATTTGCAACTCTAAGGATATGCCTTTGAAGCTGAAATTTAGTATACCTCTTTCCACTTCATGTTCTCCTGATATATTCGCCAAAATTTGGCAAAAATTTTCATAATGCACAAAATTGGGCTTTGTAACAGGAGAACATGCCGTCGAAAGAGATGGCACAAAGTAACGTCTCCGGAGAGCAAATCAAAGAGCGAGAAGTGGCGCAGACGTTTCGAGACTGTGACTGTTTAACGAGGAGACGCAGAATTTTCGAACGCCTCTTGAAAGACCTGCACCTCTTATTTGCAACTTTAAGCCGATGCCTTTGAAGCTGAAATTTAGTATACCTCTTTCCACTTCATGTTCCCCTGATATATTGGCCAAAATCTGGCGAAAATTTTCAGAATGCAAAAAATTGGGCTTTGTAACAGGAGTACATGCCGTCGAAAGAGATGGCACAAAGTAACGTCTCCGGAGACCAAATCAAAGAGCGAGAAGTGGCGCAGACGTTTCGAGATTGTGACTGTTTAACGAAGAGACGCAGAATTTTCGAACGCCGCTTGAACGGCCTGCACCTCTTATTGGCAACTTTAAGCCGATGCCTTTGAAGCTGAAATTTAGTATACCTCTTTCCACTTCATGTTCCCCTGATATATTGGCCAACATCTGGCGAAAATTTTCAGAATGCAAAAAATTGGGCTTTGTAACAGGAGTACATGCCGTCGAAAGAGATGGCACAAAGTAACGTCTCCGGAGAGCCAATCAGAGAGCGAGAAGTGGCGCAGACGTTTCGAGACTGTGACTGTTTAACGAAGAGACGCAGAATTTTCGAACGCCGCTTGAAAGGCCTGCACCTCTTACTTGCAACTTTAAGGCGATGCCTATGAATCTCAAATTTAGTATACCTCTTTCCACTTCATGTTCTCCTGATATATTCGCCAAAATTTGGCAAAAATTTTCATAATGCACAAAATTGGGCTTTGTAACAGGAGAACATGCCGTCGAAAGAGATGGCACAAAGTAACGGCTCCGGAGAGCAAATCAAAGAGCAAGAAGTGGCGCAGATGTTTCCAGACTGTGAGTGTTTAATGAAGAGACGCAGAATTTTCGAACGCATCTTGAAAGGCCTCCGCCTCCAATTTGCAACTTTAAGGATATGCCTTTGAAGCTGAAATTTAGTATACCTCTTTCCACTTCATGTTCCCCTGATATATTGGACAAAATCCGGCGAAAATTTTCAGAATGCACAAAATTGGGCTTTGTAACAGGAGAACATTCTGTCGAAAGAGATGTTACAAAGTAACGTCTCCGGAGAGCAAATCAAAGAGCGAGAATTGGCACAGACGTTTCGAGACTGTGACTGTTTAACGAAGAGACGCAGAATTTTCGAACGCCGCTTGAGAGGCCTGCACCTCTTATTTGCAACTTTAAGGCGATGCCTATGAATCTCAAATTTAGTATACCTCTTTCCACTTCATGTTCTCCTGATATATTGGCCAAAATTTGGCAAAAATTTTCATAATGCACAAAATTGGGCTTTGTAACAGGAGAACATGCCGTCGAAAGAGATGGCACAAAGTAACGTCTCCGGAGACCAAATCAAAGAGCGAGAAGTGGCGCAGACGTTTCGAGATTGTGACTGTTTAAAGAAGAGACGCAGAATTTTCGAACGCAGCTTGAAAGGCCTGCACCTCTTATTTGCAACTTTAAGCCGATGCCTTTGAAGCTGAAATTTAGTATACCTCTTTCCACTTCATGTTCCCCTGATAT
>NW_027486435.1:0-22980 GCF_050908995.1 Andrena cerasifolii
TTTTTTTTTTTTTTTTAATTTTTTTAAATTTTTCTTTGCTTTATTTTTATTTAAATTTTTTAAAAAATTTTTAAATTTTTAAAATTTTTCTTTGCTTCATTTTTATATTTAAATTTTTTAAAAAAACTTTAATTTTTTTTAAATTTGTTTCAATTTTTTATCAAAATTAAAAAATATTTATTTTTTAATTTTTTATATTTAATTTTTTTGTTTTTAATTTTTTAATTATTTTTTTAAATTTAAAATTTTAATTTAAATTTTTTTTAATTAAATTTTTTTTAATTTTAAATTTTTTTTTAATTTAAATTTTTTTTTAATTTTTAAAATTTTTTATTTTTTTTTAATTTTTGAAAATTTTTCTAAATTTTTTTTTAATTTTTTTAATTTTTTTTAATTTTTAAAATTTTCTTAAAACTTTTTTTTTAATTTTTTAAAAATTATGTTTTTATTTCAAAAAATGTTTTTTAATTTTTTTTTTCTTTTATTTTAATTTTTTTAATTTTTTTAATTTGTTTCAATTTTTTAACAAACTTAAAAAAAATTTATTTGTTTCTTAATTTTTTTCTACATTTTTTATTTTTTTTAATTTTTTTAATTTTAAATTTTTTTATTTTTGTTTTAAATTTAGAAATTTTTTCTAAAATTTTTTTTAATTTTTTTAAAAGTATTATTTTTTATTTCAAAAATGTTTTTTAATTTTTAAAAAAATCTTTTAAATTTTATTTTTCTTTTTTTAATTTTTTTAAATTTTTTAAACAAAATTTTTTATTTTTTAAAATTTTTTTTTTAAATTTTTTATTTTTTTAAATTTTTTATTTTTTTAAATTTTTTTTTTAAATTTTTAAAATTTTTTAAAATTTTTTTTAAGATTATAATGTTTTTATTTCAAAAATGTTTTTTAATTTTTTTTTAATTTTTTCAAATTTTCAATTTTTTTTAAATTTTCTTATATTTTTTTAATTTTCAAATTTTTTTAAAATTTAAAAAAAATTTTTTTAATTTTTTTAAATTTTTAAAAAAATTTTTTTTTAATATTTTTAATTTTTCTTTAAATTATTTATATTTTTAATTTTTTTAATTTTAATTTTTTTTAATTTTTAATATTTTTTTATTTTTAAATTTTTTAATTTTCAAATTTTTTTAAAATTTAAAAAAAAATTTGTTTAATTTTTTTAAATTTTTAAAAAAAATTTTTTTAATATTTTTAATTTTTTTTTAAATTATTTATATTTTTAATTTTTTTAATTTTAATTTTTTTTTTAATTTTTAATATTTTTTTATTTTTAAATTTTTTTAATTTTAAAATTTTTTAAAAAATTTTTTTTTAATTTTTAAAAATTTTTTTAAATTTTTTTAAATTTTTCTTTGCTTTATTTTTATTTAAATTTTTTAAAATTTTTCTTTGCTTCATTTTTATATTTAAATTTTGTAAAAAATTTTAATTTTTTTTAAAATTTGTTTCAATTTTTTAACAAAATTAAAAAAATATTTATTTTTTAATTTTTTTCTATATTTTTTAATTTTTTAAATTTTTTTTATATTTTAAATTTTTTTTAAATATTTTTTTAATTTTTAAATTTTTTTTCATTTTAAATTTAATTTAAATTTTGTTAATTTTTTTTAAAAAACTTGTTTCAATTTTTTAACAAAATTAAAAAAAATTATACATTTTTTAATTTTTTTCTATATTTTTTAATTTTTTTAATTTCTTTAATTTTTGAATTTTTTTTTATTTTTTAAAATTTTTTTAATTTTTTAAAAATTTTCTTTGCTTTATTTTTATTTAAATTTTTAAAAAAAATTTTTTAATTTAGATTTTTCTGTTTTTAATTTTTTTTAAATTTTTTAAAAATTTTTTAAAATTTTTTTTTAAAAATTTATTTTAATTTTTATTTAAGTTTTAAATTTTTTTATTTTTTTTTAAATTATTTATATATTTTTATTTTTTTAAATTAAATTTTTTTTTTAATTTTTAAATTTTTTTTTATATTTTAAATTTTTTTTTAATTTTAAATTTTTTTTTTAATTTTTAAATTTTTTTCATTTTTAATTTTTTTTTTTTAATTTTCGAAAATTTTTCTAAATTTTTTTTTAATTTTTTTAAATGTATTAATTTTTTATGTCAAAAATGTTTTTTAATTTTTTAGATTTTTTTTTAAAATTTTTAAATTGTTTTTTATTTTTTAAAAAAAAATTTCTTTATTTGTTAATTTTTTTCAATTTTTAAATTTTTATTTTAATTTTGTTTTAATTTTAAAATTTTTTTATTTTTTTTTTAAATTATTTATACCTTTTTAATTTTTAAATTTTTTTTAATTTTAAATTTTTTATTTTTTTTTAAATTTTTTTTTAATTTTTAAATTTTTTTTTAATTTCAAAGTTTTTTTTAATTTTTAAAATTTTTTTTATTTTTTTTTTTAATTTTTGAAAATTTTTCTAAATTTTTTTTAATTTTTTAATTTTTTTTTAATTTTTAAAATTTTCTTAAAACTTTTTTTTTAATTTTTTAAACAAAATTTTTTATTTTTTTAAAAATTTTTTTTTAAATTTTTAAAATTTTTTTAAATTTTTTTTAAAATTATAATTTTTTTATTTCAAAAAATGTTTTTTAATTTTTTTTTAATTTTTATTCTTTTATTTTAATTTTTTAAATTTTTCAATTTTTTAATTTTTTTTTAATTTTTTTAAAATTTTTTTTAATTTTTTTAATTTTTTTAAATTTTTCTTTTAAAGTTTTTAAAATTTTTTAAAATTTTTAATTTTTTTTTTTAAATTTGTTTCAATTTTTTAACAAAATTAAAAAAATTTATTTGTTTTTTAATTTTTTTCTACATTTTTTAATTTTTTTAATTTTTTTCAATTTGTAAAATTTTTGTTTTAAATTTTGAAATTTTCTCTAAATTTTTTTTAATTTTTTTAAAAGTATTATTTTTTTATTTCAAGAATGTTTTTAATTTTTTTAATTTTTTCAAATTTTTAAATTTTTTAAAAAATTTTCTTATAATTTTTTGTAATTTTTTAAATTTTCTAAAATTTTTTTTAAAAAATTTCTTATAACTTTTTAAAATTTTTAAAATTATTTTAAATTTTTTTAAAAATTATAATTTTTTTATTTCAAAAATTTTTTTTTTATTTTTTTCTTTTATTTTAATTTTTTTAATTTTTTCAATTTTTAAAATATTTTTTAAAATTTTCTTATAATTTTTTTTAATTTTTAAAATTTTTTAAAACTTTTTTTAAATTTTTTAAAATTTTTTTATTTTTTTTTTAAAATTTGTTTCAATTTTTTAACAAAATTAAAAAAAAATATTTATTTTTTAATTTTTTTCTATATTTTTTAATTTTTTAAATATTTTTAATTTTTAAAATTTTTTTTATTTTTTTTTAATTTTTGAAAATTTTTCTAAAATTTTTTAAAATTTTTTTAAAAGTATTATTTTTTTATTTCAAAAATGTTTTTTAATTTTTTTTAATTTTTTCAAATTTTCAATTTTTTTTAAATTTTCTTATATTTTTTTAATTTTTAAATTTTTTTAAAATTTAAAAAAAATTTTTTTAATTTTTTTAAATTTTAAAAAAAAATTTTTTTTAATATTTTTAATTTTTTTTAAAATTATTTATATTTTTAATTTTTTTAATTTTAATTTTTTTTTTAATTTTTAATATTTTTTTTTATTTTTAAATTTTTTTAATTTTAAAATTTTTTAAAAAATTTTTTTTTTAATTTTTTAAAATTTTTTTAAATTTTTTTAAATTTTTCTTTGCTTTATTTTTATTTAAATTTTTTAAAAATTTTTTAAATTTTTAAAATTTTTCTTTGCTTCATTTTTATATTTAAATTTTTTAAAAAACTTTTATTTTTTTTTTAAAATTTGTTTCAATTTTTTATCAAAATTAAAAAAATATTTATTTTTTAATTTTTTTCTATATTTTTTAATTTTTTTTGTTTTTAATTTTTTTAAATTTTATTTTTTTTTTAAATTTTTGATAATTTTACAAAAAAATTTTTAATTTTTAAAATTTTTTTTTTAATTTTTAAAATTTTTTTTTAATTTTTAAATTTTTTTTTAATTTTTAAATTTTTTTTTTAATTTAAATTTTTTTTAATTTTTAAAATTTTTTATTTTTTTTTTAATTTTTGAAAATTTTTCTAAATTTTTTTTTAATTTTTTTAATTTTTTTAATTTTTTTTAATTTTTAAAATTTTCTTAAAACTTTTTTTTTAATTTTTTAAAAATTATGTTTTTATTTCAAAAAATGTTTTTTAATTTTTTTTTTCTTTTATTTTAATTTTTTTAATTTTTTCAATTTTTTCAATTTTTTAAAATTTTCTTATAATTTTTTTTAATTTTAAATTTTTTTTAAATTTTTCTTTTAAATTTTTTAAAATTTTTTAAAATTTAAAAATTTTTTTTTTTAAATTTGTTTGAATTTTTTAACAAAATTAAAAAAAATTTATTTGTTTTTTAATTTTTTTCTACATTTTTTAATTTGTTTAACTTTTTTAATTTTTAAAATTTTCGTAAAACTTTTTTTTTTAATTTTTTAAACAAAATTTTTTATTTTTTTTAAATTTTTTTTTTAAATTTTTAAAATTTTTTAAATTTTTTTAAAAAATTATAATGGTTTTATTTAAAAAAATGTTTTTTAATTTTTTTTAAATTTTTTTTCTTTTATTTTAATTTTTTAATTTTTTCAATTTTTTAAATTTTTTTTTAAATTTTCTTATAATTTTTTTTAATTTTTAAATTTTTTTTAAATTTTTCTTTTAAATTTTTTAAAAATTTTTAAGATTTTAAATTTTTTTTAATTTGTTTCAATTTTTTAACAAACTTAAAAAAAATTTATTTGTTTCTTAATTTTTTTCTACATTTTTTATTTTTTTTAATTTTTTTAATTTTAAATTTTTTTATTTTTGTTTTAAATTTAGAAATTTTTTCTAAAATTTTTTTTAATTTTTTTAAAAGTATTATTTTTTATTTCAAAAATGTTTTTTAATTTTTAAAAAAATCTTTTAAATTTTATTTTTCTTTTTTTAATTTTTTTTAAATTTTTTAAACAAAATTTTTTATTTTTTAAAATTTTTTTTTTTAAATTTTTTATTTTTTTAAATTTTTTATTTTTTAAAATTTTTTTTTTAAATTTTTAAAATTTTTTAAAATTTTTTTTAAGATTATAATGTTTTTATTTCAAAAATGTTTTTTAATTTTTTTTAATTTTTTCAAATTTTCAATTTTTTTTAAATTTTCTTATATTTTTTTAATTTTCAAATTTTTTTAAAATTTAAAAAAAATTTTTTTTAATTTTTTTAAATTTTTAAAAAAATTTTTTTTTAATATTTTTAATTTTTCTTTAAATTATTTATATTTTTAATTTTTTTAATTTTAATTTTTTTTTTAATTTTTAATATTTTTTTTATTTTTAAATTTTTTAATTTTCAAATTTTTTTAAAATTTAAAAAAAAAATTTTTTAATTTTTTTAAATTTTTAAAAAAAAATTTTTTTAATATTTTTAATTTTTTTTTAAATTATTTATATTTTTAATTTTTTTAATTTTAATTTTTTTTTTAATTTTTAATATTTTTTTTATTTTTAAATTTTTTTAATTTTAAAATTTTTTTAAAATTTTTTTTTTAATTTTTAAAAATTTTTTAAAATTTTTTAAAATTTTTCTTTGCTTTATTTTTATTTAAATTTTTTAAAAATTTTTTAAATTTTTTAAAATTTTTCTTTGCTTCATTTTTATATTTAAATTTTGTAAAAAATTTTTAATTTTTTTTTAAAATTTGTTTCAATTTTTTAACAAAATTAAAAAAATATTTATTTTTTAATTTTTTTCTATATTTTTTAATTTTTTAAATTTTTTTTTATATTTTAAATTTTTTTTAAATATTTTTTTTAATTTTTAAATTTTTTTTTCATTTTAAATTTAATTTAAATTTTGTTAATTTTTTTTAAAAAACTTGTTTCAATTTTTTAACAAAATTAAAAAAAATTATACATTTTTTAATTTTTTTCTATATTTTTTAATTTTTTTAATTTCTTTAATTTTTGAAATTTTTTTTATTTTTTAAAATTTTTTTAATTTTTTAAAAATTTTCTTTGCTTTATTTTTATTTAAATTTTTAAAAAAAATTTTTTAATTTAGATTTTTCTGTTTTTAATTTTTTTTAAATTTTTTAAAAATTTTTTAAAATTTTTTTTTAAAAATTTATTTTAATTTTTATTTAAGTTTTAAATTTTTTTATTTTTTTTAAAATTATTTATATATTTTTATTTTTTTAAATTAAATTTTTTTTTTCATTTTTAATTTTTTTTTTAATTTTCGAAAATTTTTCTAAATTTTTTTTTAATTTTTTTAAATGTATTAATTTTTTATGTCAAAAATGTTTTTTAATTTTTTAGATTTTTTTTTAAATTTTTAAATTGTTTTTTATTTTTTTAAAAAAAAATTTCTTTATTTTTTAATTTTTTTCAATTTTTAAATTTTTATTTTAATTTTGTTTTAATTTTAAAATTTTTTTATTTTTTTTTTTAAATTATTTATACCTTTTTAATTTTTAAATTTTTTTTTAATTTTTAAATTTTTTTATTTTTTTTTAAATTTTTTTTTTAATTTTTAAATTTTTTTTTAATTTCAAAGTTTTTTTTAATTTTTAAAATTTTTTTTATTTTTTTTTTTAATTTTTGAAAATTTTTCTAAATTTTTTTTTAATTTTTTTAATTTTTTTTTAATTTTTAAAATTTTCTTAAAACTTTTTTTTTAATTTTTTAAACAAAATTTTTTATTTTTTTAAAATTTTTTTTTTAAATTTTTAAAATTTTTTTAAATTTTTTTTAAAATTATAATTTTTTTATTTCAAAAAATGTTTTTTAATTTTTTTTTAATTTTTATTCTTTTATTTTAATTTTTTAAATTTTTCAATTTTTTAATTTTTTTTTTAATTTTTTTAAAATTTTTTTTAATTTTTTTAATTTTTTTAAAATTTTTCTTTTAAAGTTTTTAAAATTTTTTAAAATTTTTAATTTTTTTTTTTTAAATTTGTTTCAATTTTTTAACAAAATTAAAAAAATTTATTTGTTTTTTAATTTTTTTCTACATTTTTTAATTTTTTTAATTTTTTTCAATTTGTAAAATTTTTGTTTTAAATTTTGAAATTTTCTCTAAATTTTTTTTAATTTTTTTAAAAGTATTATTTTTTTATTTCAAGAATGTTTTTTAATTTTTTTAATTTTTTCAAATTTTTAAATTTTTTAAAAAATTTTCTTATAATTTTTTGTAATTTTTTAAATTTTCTAAAATTTTTTTTAAAACATTTCTTATAACTTTTTAAAATTTTTAAAATTATTTTAAATTTTTTTAAAAATTATAATTTTTTTATTTCAAAAATTTTTTTTTTATTTTTTTCTTTTATTTTAATTTTTTTAATTTTTTCAATTTTTAAAATATTTTTTAAAATTTTCTTATAATTTTTTTTAATTTTTAAAATTTTTTAAAACTTTTTTTTAAATTTTTTAAAATTTTTTTATTTTTTTTTTTTAAATTTGTTTCAATTTTTTAACAAAATTAAAAAAAAAATATTTATTTTTTAATTTTTTTCTATATTTTTTAATTTTTTAAATTTTTTTAATTTTTTAAATTTTTTTTATTTTTTTTTAATTTTTGAAAATTTTTCTAAAATTTTTTAAAATTTTTTTAAAAGTATTATTTTTTTATTTCAAAAATGTTTTTTAATTTTTTTTAATTTTTTCAAATTTTCAATTTTTTTTAAATTTTCGTATATTTTTTTAATTTTTAAATTTTTTTAAAATTTAAAAAAAAATTTTTTTAATTTTTTTAAATTTTAAAAAAAATTTTTTTTAATATTTTTAATTGTTTTTAAATTATTTATATTTTTAATTTTTTTAATTTTAATTTTTTTTTTAATTTTTAATATTTTTTTATTTTTAAATTTTTTTAATTTTAAAATCCTTTTAAAATTTTTTTAAAATTATTTATATTTTTAATTTTTTAATTTTTTTTTTAATTTTAAATTTTTTTTTAATTTTTAATTATTTTTTTTTCATTTTTAAAATTTTTTAAATTTTGTTAATTTTTTTTAAAAAACTTGTTTCAATTTTTTAACAAAATTAAAAAAAATTATTCATTTTTAAATTTTTTTTCTATATTTTTTAATTTTTTTAATTTTAATTTTTAAAATTTTTTTTATTTTTTTTTTAATTTTTGAAAATTTTCTAAAATTTTTTTTAATTTTTTTAAAAGTATTATTTTTTTATTTCAAAAATGTTTTTTAACTTAAAAAAAAATTTTAATTTTGATTTTTCTTTTTTTAATTTTTTTTTAATTTTTAAAATTTTCTTAAAACTTTTTTTTAATTTTTTAAACAAATTTTTTATTTTTTAAAATTTTTTTTTTAAATTTTTAAAATTTTTTAAAATTTTTTTTAAAATTATAATTTTTTTATTTCAAAAAATGTTTTTTAATTTTTTTCTTTTATTTTTATTTTTTTAATTTTTTCAATTTTTTAAATATTTTTTAAAATTTTCTTATAATTTTTTTTAATTTTTAAAATTTTTTAAAACTTTCTTTTTAATTTTTTAAAAATTTTTTATTTTTTTTTTAAATTTGTTTCAATTTTTTAACAAAATTAAAAAAAATATTTATTTTTTAATTTTTTTCTATATTTTTTAATTTTTTTAATTTTTTTAATTTTTAAAATTTTTTTTATTTTTTTTTAATTTTTGAAAATTTTCTAAAATTTTTAAAAATTTTTTTAAAAGTATTATTTTTTTATTACAAAAATGTTTTTTAATTTTTAAAAAAAATTTTAATTTTTATTTTTCTTTTTTAAATTTTTTTTAATTTTTTAAACAAAATTTTTTATTTTTTAAAATTTTTTTTTTAATTCTTTATTTTTTAAAATTTTTTAAACAAAATTTTTTATTTTTTTTAATTTTTTTTTTAAATTTTTAATTTTTTTTTTAAATTTTTTTAAAAGTATTATTTTTTTATTTCAAAAATGTTTTTTAATTTTTTAAAATATTTTTTTATTTTTTTTAAATTTTTAAAATTTTTTTTTTAATTTTTGATAATTTTACAAAAATTTGTTTTAATTTTAAAATTTTTTTTTTAATTTTTAAATTTTTTTTTAATTTTTAAATTTTTTTTTAATTTTAAATTTTTTTTTAATTTTTAAAATTTTTTTATTTTTTTTTTAATTTTTGAAAATTTTTCTAAATTTTTTTTTTAATTTTTTTAATTTTTTTTTAATTTTTAAAATTTTCTTAAAACTTTTTTTTAATTTTTTAAACAAAATTTTTTATTTTTTAAAATTTTTCTTTTAAATTTTTTAAAATTTTTTAAAATTTAAAAAATTTTTTTTTTTAAATTAGTTTCAATTTTTAACAAAATTAAAAAAAACTTATTTGTTTTTTAATTTTTTTCTACATTTTTAAATCTTTTTAATTTTTTTAATTTAAAAAATTTTTTTATTTTTTTTTAATTTTTGAAATTTTTTTTATTTTTTAAAATTTTTTTTAATTTTTTAAAAATTTTCTTTGCTCTATTTTTATTTAAATTTTTTAAAAAAAATTTTAATTTAGATTTTTCTGTTTTTAATTTTTTTTAAATTTTTTAAAAATTTTTAAAAATTTTTTTTTAAAAATTTATTTTAATTTTTATTTAATTTTTAAATTTTTTTATTTTTTTTAAATTATTTATATATTTTTATTTTTTAAATTAAATTTTTTTTTTAATTTTTAAATTTTTTTTATATTTTAAATTTTTTTTTAATTTTAAATTTTTTTTTTTAATTTTTAAATTTTTTTTCATTTTTAAATTTTTTTTTTTAATTTTCGAAAATTTTTCTAAATTGTTTTTTAATTTTTTTAAATGTATTATTTTTTTATTTCAAAAATGTTTTTTAATTTTTTAGAATTTTTTTTAAAATTTTTAAATTGTTTTTTATTTTTTTAAAAAAAAATTTCTTTATTTTTTAATTTTTTTCAATTTTTAAATTTTTTTTTTTAATTTTTATTTTAATTTTGTTTTAATTTTAAAATTTTTTTATTTATTTTTTTTAAATTATTTATATCTTTTTAATTTTTAAATTTTTTTTAATTTTTAAATTTTTTTATTTTTTTTTAAATTTTTGATAATTTTTCTAAATTTGTTTTTAATTTTTTTAAAAGTATTATTTTTTTATTTCAAAAAACGTTTTTTAATTTTTTTTAAATTTTTAAAAAAAAAATTTTTTAATATTTTTAATTTTTTTTTAAATTATTTATATTTTTAATTTTTTTAATTTTAATTTTTTTTTAATTTTTAATATTTTTTTTATTTTTAAATTTTTTTAATTTTAAAATTTTTTTAAAATTTTTTTTTTAATTTTTTAAAATTTGTTAAATTTTTTAAATTTTTCTTTGCTTTATTTTATTTAAATTTTTTAAAATTTTTTAAATTTTTTAAAATTTTTCTTTGCTTCATTTTTATATTTAAATTTTTTAAAAAACTTTTAATTTTTTTTTAAAATTTGTTTCAATTTTTTAACAAAATTAAAAAAATATTTATTTTTTAATTTTTTTCTATATTTTTTAATTTTTTTTGTTTTTAATTTTTTTAAATTTTATTTTTTTTTTAAATTTTTGATAATTTTACAAAAAAAATTTTTAATTTTTAAAATTTTT
The DNA here is from genome assembly GCF_050908995.1 of Andrena cerasifolii. Classification (NCBI taxonomy): domain Eukaryota; kingdom Metazoa; phylum Arthropoda; class Insecta; order Hymenoptera; family Andrenidae; genus Andrena; species Andrena cerasifolii. The sequence goes on from NW_027486435.1 coordinate 10,687, forward strand.
TTTTAATTTTTAAATTTTTTTTTTAATTTTTAAATTTTTTTTTAATTGAAATTTTTTTTTTAATTTTTAAAATTTTTTATTTTTTTTTAATTTTTGAAAATTTTTCTAAATTTTTTTTAATTTTTTTAATTTTTTTTAATTTTTAAAATTTTCTTAAAACTTTTTTTTTAATTTTTTAAAAATTATGTTTTTATTTCAAAAAATGTTTTTTAATTTTTTTTTCTTTTATTTTAATTTTTTTAATTTTTTCAATTTTTTCAATTTTTTTAATATTTTCTTATAATTTTTTTTAATTTTAAAATTTTTTTTTAAATTTTTCTTTTAAATTTTTAAAAATTTTTAAAATTTTAATTTTTTTTTTAAATTTGTTTCAATTTTTTAACAAAATTAAAAAAAAATTATTTGTTTTTTAATTTTTTCTACATTTTTTAATTTTTTTAATTTTTTTAATTTTAAATTTTTTTTATTTTTGTTTTAAATTTTGAAATTTTTTCTAAAATTCTTTTTAATTTTTTTAAAAGTATTATTTTTTATTTCAAAAATGTTTTTTAATTTTTAAAAAAATCTTTTAAATTTTATTTTTCTTTTTTTAATTTTTTTTAAATTTTTTAAACAAAATTTTTTATTTTTTAAAATTTTTTTTTTTAATTTTTTATTTTTTTAAATTTTTTATTTTTTAAAATTTTTTTTTTAAATTTCTAAAATTTTTAAATTTTTTTTTTAAAATTATAATGTTTTTATTTAAAAAATGTTTTTTAATTTTTTTTAATTTTTTCAAATTTTCAATTTTTTTTAAATTTTCTTATATTTTTTTAATTTTTAAATTTTTTTAAAATTTAAAAAAAAATTTTTTTAATTTTTTTAAATTTTTAAAAAAATTTTTTTTTAATATTTTTAATTTTTTTTAAAATTATTTATATTTTTAATTTTTTTAATTTTAATTTTTTTTTTAATTTTTAATATTTTTTTTATTTTTAAATTTTTTTAATTTTAAAATTTTTTTAAAATTTTTTTTTTAATTTTTAAAATTTTCTTAAAACTTTTTTTTAATTTTTTAAACAAAATTTTTTATTTTTTAAAATTTTTCTTTTAAATTTTTTAAAATTTTTTAAAATTTAAAAAAAATTTTTTTTTAAATTAGTTTCAATTTTTAACAAAATTAAAAAAAAATTATTTGTTTTTTAATTTTTTTCTATATTTTTTAATTTTTTAAATTTTTTTAATTTTTTAAATTTTTTTTATTTTTTTTTAATTTTTGAAAATTTTTCTAAAATTTTTTAAAATTTTTTTAAAAGTATTATTTTTTTATTACAAAAATGTTTTTTAATTTTTAAAAAAAATTTTAATTTTTATTTTTCTTTTTTAAATTTTTTTTAATTTTTTAAACAAAATTTTTTATTTTTTAAAATTTTTTTTTTAATTCTTTATTTTTTAAAATTTTTTAAACAAAATTTTTTATTTTTTTTAATTTTTTTTTTAAATTTTTAATTTTTTTTTTAAATTTTTTTAAAAGTATTATTTTTTTATTTCAAAAATGTTTTTTAATTTTTTAAAATATTTTTTTATTTTTTTTAAATTTTTAAAATTTTTTTTTTAATTTTTGATAATTTTACAAAAATTTGTTTTAATTTTAAAATTTTTTTTTTAATTTTTAAATTTTTTTTTAATTTTTAAATTTTTTTTTAATTTTAAATTTTTTTTTAATTTTTAAAATTTTTTTATTTTTTTTTTAATTTTTGAAAATTTTTCTAAATTTTTTTTAATTTTTTTAAAAGTATTATTTTTTTATTTCAAAAATGTTTTTTAACTTAAAAAAAAATTTTAATTTTGATTTTTCTTTTTTTAATTTTTTTTTAATTTTTAAAATTTTCTTCAAACTTTTTTTTAATTTTTTAAACAAATTTTTTATTTTTTAAAATTTTTTTTTTAAATTTTTAAAATTTTTTAAAATTTTTTTTAAAATTATAATTTTTTTATTTCAAAAAATGTTTTTTAATTTTTTTCTTTTATTTTTATTTTTTTAATTTTTTCAATTTTTTAAATATTTTTTAAAATTTTCTTATAATTTTTTTTAATTTTTAAAATTTTTTAAAACTTTTTTTTTAATTTTTTAAAAATTTTTTATTTTTTTTTTAAATTTGTTTCAATTTTTTAACAAAATTAAAAAAAATATTTATTTTTTAATTTTTTTCTATATTTTTTAATTTTTTTAATTTTTTTAATTTTTAAAATTTTTTTTATTTTTTTTTAATTTTTGAAAATTTTCTAAAATTTTTTAAAATTTTTTTAAAAGTATTATTTTTTTATTACAAAAATGTTTTTTAATTTTTAAAAAAAATTTTAATTTTTATTTTTCTTTTTTAAATTTTTTTTAATTTTTTAAACAAAATTTTTTATTTTTTAAATTTTTTTTTTTAATTCTTTATTTTTTAAAATTTTTTAAACAAAATTTTTTATTTTTTTTAATTTTTTTTTTAAATTTTTAATTTTTTTTTTAAATTTTTTTAAAAGTATTATTTTTTTATTTCAAAAATGTTTTTTAATTTTTTAAAATATTTTTTTATTTTTTTTAAATTTTTAAAATTTTTTTTTTAATTTTTGATAATTTTACAAAAATTTGTTTTAATTTTAAAATTTTTTTTTTAATTTTTAAATTTTTTTTTAATTTTTAAATTTTTTTTTAATTTTAAATTTTTTTTTAATTTTTAAAATTTTTTTATTTTTTTTTTAATTTTTGAAAATTTTTCTAAATTTTTTTTTTAATTTTTTTAATTTTTTTTTAATTTTTAAAATTTTCTTAAAACTTTTTTTTAATTTTTTAAACAAAATTTTTTATTTTTTAAAATTTTTCTTTTAAATTTTTTAAAATTTTTTAAAATTTAAAAAATTTTTTTTTTAAATTAGTTTCAATTTTTAACAAAATTAAAAAAAACTTATTTGTTTTTTAATTTTTTTCTACATTTTTAAATCTTTTTAATTTTTTTAATTTAAAAAATTTTTTTTATTTTTTTTTAATTTTTGAAATTTTTTCTAAAATTTTTTTTAATTTTTTTAAAAGTATTATTTTTTTATTTCAAAAATGTTTTTTAATTTTTAAAATTTTTTTTACTTTTTTTTTAATTTTTGAAAATTTTTCTAAATTTTTTTTTTAATTTTTTTAAAAGTGTTATTTTTTATTTCAAAAATGTTTTTTAATTTTTTTAAAATTTTTTTTAATTTTTATTTAAAAATTTGTTTCAATTTTTTAACAAAATTAAAAAAAATATTTATTTTTTAATTTTTTTCTATATTTTTTAATTTTTTAAAATTTTTTTTTATATTTTAAATTTTTTTTTAATTTTTTTTTTTAGTTTTTAAATTTTTTTTTCATTTTTAAATTTAATTTAAATTTTGTTAATTTTTTTTAAAAAACTTGTCTCAATTTTTTAACAAAATTAAAAAAAATTATACATTTTTTAATTTTTTTCTATATTTTTTAATTTTTTCAATTTCTTTAATTTTTGAAATTTTTTTTATTTTTTAAAAAAAATTTTTAATTTAGATTTTTCTGTTTTTAATTTTTTTTAAATTTTTTAAAAATTTTTAAAAAATTTTTTTTAAAAATTTATTTTAATTTTTATTTAATTTTTAAATTTTTTTATTTTTTTTTAAATTATTTATATATTTTTATTTTTTTAAATTAAATTTTTTTTTTAATTTTTAATTTTTTTTTTATATTTTAAATTTTTTTTTAATTTAAAATTTTTTTTTTAATTTTTAAATTTTTTTTTCATTTTTAAATTTTTTTTTTAATTTTCGAAAATTTTTCTAAATTGTTTTTTAATTTTTTTAAATGTATTATTTTTTTATTTCAAAAATGTTTTTTAATTTTTTAGAATTTTTTTTAAAATTTTTAAATTGTTTTTTATTTTTTAAAAAAAAAATTTCTTTATTTTTTAATTTTTTTCAATTTTTAAATTTTTTTTTTTAATTTTTATTTTAATTTTGTTTTAATTTTAAAATTTTTTTATTTATTTTTTTTTAAATTATTTATATCTTTTTAATTTTTAAATTTTTTTTTAATTTTTAAATTTTTTTATTTTTTTTTAAATTTTTGATAATTTTTCTAAATTTGTTTTTAATTTTTTTAAAAGTATTATTTTTTTATTTCAAAAACGTTTTTTAATTTTTTTTTAATTTTTTCAAATTTTAAAATTTTCTTTTAAAGTTTCTTATAGTTTTTTTTAATTTTTAAAATTCTTTTAAAATTTTTTTTAAATTATTTATGTTTTTAATTTTTTAATTTTTTTTTTAATTTTAAATTTTTTTTTTAATTTTTAATTATTTTTTTTTTCATTTTTAAAATTTTTTTAAATTTTGTTAATTTTTTTTTAAAAAACTTGTTTCAATTTTATAACAAAATTAAAAAAAATTATTCATTTTTAAATTTTTTTTCTATATTTTTTAATTTTTTTAATTTTAATTTTTAAAATTTTTTTTATTTTTTTTTTAATTTTTGAAAATTTTTCTAAAATTTTTTTTAATTTTTTAAACAAATTTTTTATTTTTTAAAATTTTTTTTTTAAATTTTTAAAATTTTTTTAAATTTTTTTTAAAATTATAATTTTTTTATTTCAAAAAATGTTTTTTAATTTTTTTTTAATTTTTATTCTTTTATTTTAATTTTTTAAATTTTTAAATTTTTTAATTTTTTTTTTAATTTTTTTAAAATTTTTTTTAATTTTTTAAATTTTTTTAAATTTTTCTTTTAAAGTTTTTAAAATTTTTTAAAATTTAAAAATTTTTTTTTTAAATTTGTTTCAATTTTTTAACAAAATTAAAAAATTTATTTGTTTTTTAATTTTTTCTACATTTTTTAATTTTTTTAATTTTTTCAATTTTTAAAATTTTTGTTTTAAATTTTGAAATTTTTTCTAATTTTTTTTTAATTTTTTAAAAGTATTATTTTTTTATTTCAAGAATGTTTTTAATTTTTTTAATTTTTTCAAATTTTTAAATTTTTTAAAAAATTTTCTTATAATTTTTTTTAATTTTTAAAATTTTTAAAATCATTTTAAATTTTTTTAAAAATTATAATTTTTTTATTTCAAAAAATTTTTTTAAATTTTTTTCTTTTATTTTAATTTTTTTAATTTTTTCAATTTTTTAAATATTTTTTAAAATTTTCTTATAATTTTTTTTAATTTTTAAATTTTTTTAAAATTTTTTTAAATTTTTCTTTGCTTAATTTTTTATTTAAATTTTTCAAAAAATTTAAAAAATTTTTTTATAATTTGTTTCAATTTTTTAACAAAATTAAAAAAATATTTATTTTTTAATTTTTTTCTATATTTTTTAATTTTTTTTGTTTTTAATTTTTTTAAATTTTATTTTTTTTTTAAATTTTTGATAATTTTACAAAAAAAATTTTTAATTTTTAAAATTTTTTTTTAATTTTTAAATTTTTTTTTTAATTTTTAAATTTTTTTTTAATTGAAATTTTTTTTTAATTTTTAAAATTTTTTATTTTTTTTTTAATTTTTGAAAATTTTTCTAAATTTTTTTTAATTTTTTTAATTTTTTTTAATTTTTAAAATTTTCTTAAAACTTTTTTTTTAATTTTTTAAAAATTATGTTTTTATTTCAAAAAATGTTTTTTAATTTTTTTTTTCTTTTATTTTAATTTTTTTAATTTTTTCAATTTTTTCAATTTTTTTTAAATTTTCATATAATTTTTTTTAATTTTAAATTTTTTTTTAAATTTTTCTTTTAAATTTTTAAAAATTTTTTAAAATTTAAAAATTTTTTTTTTTAAATTTGTTTGCATTTTTAACAAAATTAAAAAAATTTATTTGTTTTTTAATTTTTTTCTACATTTTTTAATTTTTTAAATTTTTTTAATTTTTTAAATTTTCGTAAAACTTTTTTTTTTAATTTTTTAAACAAAATTTTTTATTTTTTAAAAATTTTTTTTTTAAATTTTTAAATTTTTTTTAATTTTTTTAAAAAATTATAATGGTTTTATTTAAAAAAATGTTTTTTAATTTTTTTTAAATTTTTTTTCTTTTATTTTAATTTTTTAATTTTTTCAATTTTTTAAATTTTTTTTTAAATTTTCTTATAATTTTTTTTAATTTTTAAATTTTTTTTAAATTTTTCTTTTAAATTTTTTAAAAATTTTTAAAATTTTAAATTTTTTTTTTAAATTTGTTTCAATTTTTTAACAAAATTAAAAAAAAATTATTTGTTTTTTAATTTTTTTCTACATTTTTTAATTTTTTTAATTTTTTTAATTTTAAATTTTTTTTATTTTTGTTTTAAATTTTGAAATTTTTTCTAAAATTCTTTTTAATTTTTTTAAAAGTATTATTTTTTATTTCAAAAATGTTTTTTAATTATTAAAAAAATCTTTTAAATTTTATTTTTCTTTTTTTAATTTTTTTTAAATTTTTTAAACAAAATTTTTTATTTTTAAAATTTTTTTTTTTAAATTTTTTATTTTTTTAAATTTTTTATTTTTAAAATTTTTTTTTTTAAATTTTTAAAATTTTTTTAAATTTTTTTTAAAATTATAATGTTTTTATTTAAAAAATGTTTTTTAATTTTTTTAATTTTTTCAAATTTTCAATTTTTTTTAAATTTTCTTATATTTTTTTAATTTTCAAATTTTTTTAAAATTTAAAAAAATTTTTTTTTAATTTTTTTAAATTTTTAAAAAAATTTTTTTTTAATATTTTTAATTTTTTTTTTAAATTATTTATATTTTTAATTTTTTTAATTTTAATTTTTTTTTAATTTTTAATATTTTTTTTATTTTTAAATTTTTTTAATTTTAAAATTTTTTTAAAAATTTTTTTTTAATTTTTAAAAATTTTTTAAATTTTTTTAAATTTTTCTTTGCTTTATTTTTATTTAAATTTTTTAAAAATTTTTTAAATTTTTTTAAATTTTTCTTTGCTTCATTTTTATATTTAAATTTTGTAAAAAATTTGTAATTTTTTTTTAAAATTTGTTTCAATTTTTTAACAAAATTAAAAAAATATTTATTTTTTAATTTTTTTCTATATTTTTTAATTTTTAAAATTTTTTTTTTATATTTTAAATTTTTTTTAAATTTTTTTTTTAATTTTTAAATTTTTTTTTCATTTTTAAATTTTATTTAAATTTTGTTAATTTTTTTTAAAAAACTTGTTTCAATTTTTTAACAAAATTAAAAAAAATTATACATTTTTTAATTTTTTTCTATATTTTTTAATTTTTTTAATTTCTTTAATTTTTGAAATTTTTTTTATTTTTTAAAATTTTTTTTAATTTTTTAAAAATTTTCTTTGCTCTATTTTTATTTAAATTTTTTAAAAAAAATTTTTAATTTAGATTTTTCTGTTTTTAATTTTTTTTAAATTTTTTAAAAATTTTTAAAAAATTTTTTTTAAAAATTTATTTTAATTTTTATTTAATTTTTAAATTTTTTTATTTTTTTTAAAATTATTTATATATTTTTATTTTTTTAAATTAAATTTTTTTTTTAATTTTTAAATTTTTTTTTATATTTTAAATTTTTTTTTAATTTTAAATTTTTTTTTTTAATTTTTAAATTTTTTTTCATTTTTAAATTTTTTTTTTTAATTTTCGAAAATTTTTCTAAATTGTTTTTTAATTTTTTTAAATGTATTATTTTTTTATTTCAAAAATGTTTTTTAATTTTTTAGAATTTTTTTTAAAATTTTTAAATTGTTTTTTATTTTTTTAAAAAAAAATTTCTTTATTTTTTAATTTTTTTCAATTTTTAAATTTTTTTTTTTAATTTTTATTTTAATTTTGTTTTAATTTTAAAATTTTTTTATTTATTTTTTTTTAAATTATTTATATCTTTTTAATTTTTAAATTTTTTTTTAATTTTTAAATTTTTTTATTTTTTTTTAAATTTTTGATAATTTTTCTAAATTTGTTTTTAATTTTTTTAAAAGTATTATTTTTTTATTTCAAAAACGTTTTTTAATTTTTTTTAAATTTTTAAAAAAAAATTTTTTTAATATTTTTAATTTTTTTTTAAATTATTTATATTTTTAATTTTTTTAATTTTAATTTTTTTTTTAATTTTTAATATTTTTTTTATTTTTAAATTTTTTTAATTTTAAAATTTTTTTAAAATTTTTTTTTTAATTTTTTAAAATTTTGTTAAATTTTTTTAAATTTTTCTTTGCTTTATTTTTATTTAAATTTTTTAAAATTTTTTTAAATTTTTTAAAATTTTTCTTTGCTTCATTTTTATATTTAAATTTTTTAAAAAACTTTTAATTTTTTTTTAAAATTTGTTTCAATTTTTTAACAAAATTAAAAAAATATTTATTTTTTAATTTTTTTCTATATTTTTTAATTTTTTTTGTTTTTAATTTTTTTAAATTTTATTTTTTTTTTAAATTTTTGATAATTTTACAAAAAAAATTTTTAATTTTTAAAATTTTTTTTTAATTTTTAAATTTTTTTTTTAATTTTTAAATTTTTTTTTAATTGAAATTTTTTTTTAATTTTTAAAATTTTTTATTTTTTTTTAATTTTTGAAAATTTTTCTAAATTTTTTTTAATTTTTTTAATTTTTTTTAATTTTTAAAATTTTCTTAAAACTTTTTTTTTAATTTTTTAAAAATTATGTTTTTATTTCAAAAAATGTTTTTTAATTTTTTTTTCTTTTATTTTAATTTTTTTAATTTTTTCAATTTTTTCAATTTTTTTAAAATTTTCTTATAATTTTTTTTAATTTTAAAATTTTTTTTTAAATTTTTCTTTTAAATTTTTAAAAATTTTTAAAATTTTAAATTTTTTTTTTAAATTTGTTTCAATTTTTTAACAAAATTAAAAAAAAATTATTTGTTTTTTAATTTTTTCTACATTTTTTAATTTTTTTAATTTTTTTAATTTTAAATTTTTTTTATTTTTGTTTTAAATTTTGAAATTTTTTCTAAAATTCTTTTTAATTTTTTTAAAAGTATTATTTTTTATTTCAAAAATGTTTTTTAATTTTTAAAAAAATCTTTTAAATTTTATTTTTCTTTTTTTAATTTTTTTTAAATTTTTTAAACAAAATTTTTTATTTTTTAAAATTTTTTTTTTTAAATTTTTTATTTTTTTAAATTTTTTATTTTTTAAAATTTTTTTTTTAAATTTCTAAAATTTTTAAATTTTTTTTTTAAAATTATAATGTTTTTATTTAAAAAATGTTTTTTAATTTTTTTTAATTTTTTCAAATTTTCAATTTTTTTTAAATTTTCTTATATTTTTTTAATTTTTAAATTTTTTTAAAATTTAAAAAAAATTTTTTTTAATTTTTTTAAATTTTTAAAAAATTTTTTTTTAATATTTTTAATTTTTTTAAAATTATTTATATTTTTAATTTTTTTAATTTTAATTTTTTTTTAATTTTTAATATTTTTTTTATTTTTAAATTTTTTTAATTTTAAAATTTTTTTAAAATTTTTTTTTTAATTTTTAAAATTTTCTTAAAACTTTTTTTTAATTTTTTAAACAAAATTTTTTATTTTTTAAAATTTTTCTTTTAAATTTTTTAAAATTTTTTAAAATTTAAAAAAAATTTTTTTTTAAATTAGTTTCAATTTTTAACAAAATTAAAAAAAAATTATTTGTTTTTTAATTTTTTTCTACATTTTTAAATCTTTTTAATTTTTTTAATTTAAAATTTTTTTTTATTTTTGTTTTAAATGAAATTTTTTCTAAAATTTTTTTTAATTTTTTTAAAAGTATTATTTTTTTATTTCAAAAAAAAATGTTTTTTAATTTTTAAAATTTTTTTTACTTTTTTTTTAATTTTTGAAAATTTTTCTAAATTTTTTTTTTAATTTTTTTAAAAGTGTTATTTTTTTATTTCAAAAACGTTTTTTAATTTTTTTTAAATTTTTAAAAAAAAATTTTTTTAATATTTTTAATTTTTTTTTAAATTATTTATATTTTTAATTTTTTTAATTTTAATTTTTTTTTTAATTTTTAATATTTTTTTTATTTTTAAATTTTTTTAATTTTAAAATTTTTTTAAAATTTTTTTTTTAATTTTTTAAAATTTTGTTAAATTTTTTTAAATTTTTCTTTGCTTTATTTTTATTTAAATTTTTTAAAATTTTTTTAAATTTTTTAAAATTTTTCTTTGCTTCATTTTTATATTTAAATTTTTTAAAAAACTTTTAATTTTTTTTTAAAATTTGTTTCAATTTTTTAACAAAATTAAAAAAATATTTATTTTTTAATTTTTTTCTATATTTTTTAATTTTTTTTGTTTTTAATTTTTTTAAATTTTATTTTTTTTTTAAATTTTTGATAATTTTACAAAAAAAATTTTTAATTTTTAAAATTTTTTTTTAATTTTTAAATTTTTTTTTTAATTTTTAAATTTTTTTTTAATTGAAATTTTTTTTTAATTTTTAAAATTTTTTATTTTTTTTTAATTTTTGAAAATTTTTCTAAATTTTTTTTAATTTTTTTAATTTTTTTTAATTTTTAAAATTTTCTTAAAACTTTTTTTTTAATTTTTTAAAAATTATGTTTTTATTTCAAAAAATGTTTTTTAATTTTTTTTTCTTTTATTTTAATTTTTTTAATTTTTTCAATTTTTTCAATTTTTTTAAAATTTTCTTATAATTTTTTTTAATTTTAAAATTTTTTTTTAAATTTTTCTTTTAAATTTTTAAAAATTTTTAAAATTTTAAATTTTTTTTTTAAATTTGTTTCAATTTTTTAACAAAATTAAAAAAAAATTATTTGTTTTTTAATTTTTTCTACATTTTTTAATTTTTTTAATTTTTTTAATTTTAAATTTTTTTTATTTTTGTTTTAAATTTTGAAATTTTTTCTAAAATTCTTTTTAATTTTTTTAAAAGTATTATTTTTTATTTCAAAAATGTTTTTTAATTTTTAAAAAAATCTTTTAAATTTTATTTTTCTTTTTTTAATTTTTTTTAAATTTTTTAAACAAAATTTTTTATTTTTTAAAATTTTTTTTTTTAAATTTTTTATTTTTTTAAATTTTTTATTTTTTAAAATTTTTTTTTTAAATTTCTAAAATTTTTAAATTTTTTTTTTAAAATTATAATGTTTTTATTTAAAAAATGTTTTTTAATTTTTTTTAATTTTTTCAAATTTTCAATTTTTTTTAAATTTTCTTATATTTTTTTAATTTTTAAATTTTTTTAAAATTTAAAAAAAATTTTTTTTAATTTTTTTAAATTTTTAAAAAATTTTTTTTTAATATTTTTAATTTTTTTAAAATTATTTATATTTTTAATTTTTTTAATTTTAATTTTTTTTTTAATTTTTAATATTTTTTTTATTTTTAAATTTTTTTAATTTTAAAATTTTTTTAAAATTTTTTTTTTAATTTTTAAAATTTTCTTAAAACTTTTTTTTAATTTTTTAAACAAAATTTTTTATTTTTTAAAATTTTTCTTTTAAATTTTTTAAAATTTTTTAAAATTTAAAAAAAATTTTTTTTTAAATTAGTTTCAATTTTTAACAAAATTAAAAAAAAATTATTTGTTTTTTAATTTTTTTCTACATTTTTAAATCTTTTTAATTTTTTTAATTTAAAATTTTTTTTTTATTTTTGTTTTAAATTTTGAAATTTTTTCTAAAATTTTTTTTAATTTTTTTAAAAGTATTATTTTTTTATTTCAAAAATGTTTTTTAATTTTTAAAATTTTTTTTACTTTTTTTTTAATTTTTGAAAATTTTTCTAAATTTTTTTTTTAATTTTTTTAAAAGTGTTATTTTTTATTTCAAAAATGTTTTTTAATTTTTTTTAAATTTTTTTTAATTTTTATTTAAAAATTTGTTTCAATTTTTTAACAAAATTAAAAAAAATATTTATTTTTTAATTTTTTTCTATATTTTTTAATTTTTTAAAATTTTTTTTATATTTTAAATTTTTTTTTAATTTTTTTTTTTAGTTTTTAAATTTTTTTTTCATTTTTAAATTTAATTTAAATTTTGTTAATTTTTTTTAAAAAACTTGTGTCAATTTTTTAACAAAATTAAAAAAATTATACATTTTTTAATTTTTTTCTATATTTTTTAATTTTTTTAATTTCTTTAATTTTTGAAATTTTTTTTATTTTTTAAAATTTTTTTTAATTTTTTAAAAATTTTCTTTGCTCTATTTTTATTTAAATTTTTTAAAAAAAATTTTTAATTTAGATTTTTCTGTTTTTAATTTTTTTTAAATTTTTTAAAAATTTTTAAAAATTTTTTTTTAAAAATTTATTTTAATTTTTATTTAATTTTTAAATTTTTTTATTTTTTTTAAAATTATTT
>NW_027486436.1:0-22975 GCF_050908995.1 Andrena cerasifolii
GATGCCTTTGAAGCTGAAATTTAGTATACCTCTTTCCACTTCATGTTCTCCTGATATATTGGCCAAAATCTAGCGAAAATTTTCAGAATGCACAACATTGGGCTTTGTAACAGGAGAACATGCCGTCGAAAGAGATGGCACAAAGTAACGTCTCCGGAGAGCAAATCAAAGAGCGAGAAGTGGCGCAGATGTTTCGAGACAGTGACTGTTTAACGAAGACACGCAGAATTTTCGAACACCTCTTGAAAGGCCTGCGCCTATGATTTGCAACTTTAAGGCGATGCCTTTGAAGCTGACATTTAGTATACCTCTTTCCACATCATGTTCTCCTGATATATTGGCCAAAATCTAGCGAAAATTTTCAGAATGCACAACATTGGGCTTTGTAACAGGAGAACATGCCGTCGAAAGAGATGGCACAAAGTAACGTCTCCGGAGAGCAAATCAAAGAGCGAGAAGTGGCGCAGATGTTTCGAGACAGTGACTGTTGAACGAAGACACGCAGAATTTTCGAACACCTCTTGAAAGGCCTGCGCCTCTGATTTGCAACTTTAAGGCGATACCTTTGAAGCTGAAATTTAGTATACCTCTTTCCACTTCATGTTCTCCTGATATATTGGCCAAAATCTGGCGAAATTTTCAGAATCCACAGAATTGGGCTTTGTAACAGGAGAACATGCCGTCGAAAGAGATGGCACAAAGTAACGTCTCCGGAGAGCAAATCAAAGAGCGAGAAGTGGCGCAGGTGCTTCGAGACAGTGACTGTTTAACGAAGAGACGCAGAATTTTCGAACGCCTCTTGAAAGGCCTGCGCCTCTGATTTGATACTTTTAAGCGATGCCTTTGAAGCTGAAATTTAGTATACCTCGTTCCACTTCATGTTCTGCTGATATATTGGCCAAAATCTAGGGAAAATTTTCAGAATGCACAACATTGGGCTTTGTAACAGGAGAACATGCCGTCGAAAGAGATGGCACAAAGTAACGTCTCCGGAGGGCAAATCAATGAGCGAGAAGTGGCGCAGATGTTTCGAGACAGTGACTGTTTCACGAAGAGACGCAGAATTTTCGAACGCCTCTTGAAAGGCCTGCGCCTCTTAATTACAAGTTTAAGGCGATGCCTTTGAAGCTGAAATGTAGTATACCTCTTTCCACTTCATGTTCTCCTGATATATTGGCCAAAATCTGGCGAAAATTATCAGAATGCACAAAATTGGGCTTTGTAACAGGAGAACATGCCGTCGAAAGAGATGGCACAAAGTAACGTCTCCGGAGAGCAAATCAAAGAGCGACAAGCGGCGCAGATGTTTCGAGACAGTGACTGTTTAACGAAGAGACGCAGAATTATCGAACGCCTCTTGAAAGGCCTGCGCCTCTGATTTGCAACTTTAAGGCGATGCCTTTCAAGCTGAAATTTAGTATACCTCTTTCCACTTCATGTTCTCCTGATATATTGGCCAAAATCTGGCGAAAATTATCAGAATGCACAAAATTGGGCTTTGTAACAGGAGAACATGCCGTCGAAAGAGATGGCACAAAGTAACGTCTCCGGAGAGCAAATCAAAGAGCGAGAAGTGGCGCAGATGTTTCGAGACAGTGACTGTTTCACGAAGAGACGCAGAATTTTCGAAAGCCTCTTGAAAGGCCTGCGCCTCTTAATTGCAACTTTAAGGCGATGCCTTTGAAGCTGAAATTTAGTATACCTCTTTCCACTTCATGTTCTCCTGATATATTGGCCAAAATCTAGCGAAAATTTTCAGAATGCACAGAATTGGGCTTTGTAACAGGAGAACATGCCGTCGAAAGAGATAGCACAAAGTAACGTCGCCGGAGGGCAAATCAATGAGCGAGAAGTGGCGCTGATGTTTCGAGACAGTGACTGTTTAACGAAGAGTCGCAGAATTTTCGAACGCCTCTTGAAAGGCCTGCGCCTCTTAATTACAAGTTTAAAGCGATGCCTTTGAAGCTGAAATTTAGTATACCTCTTTCCACTTCATGTTCTCCTGATATATTGGCCAAAATCTAGCGAAAATTTTCAGAATGCACAACATTGGGCTTTGTAACAGGAGAACATGCCGTCGAAAGAGATGGCACAAAGTAGTCTCCGGAGAGCAAATCAAAGAGCGAGAAGTGGCGCAGATGTTTCGAGACAGTGACTGTTTAACGAAGACACGCAGAATTTTCGAACACCTCTTGAAAGGCCTGCGCCTCTGATTTGCAACTTTAAGGCGATGCCTTTGAAGCTGAAATTTAGTATACCTCTTTCCACTTCATGTTCTCCTGATATATTGGCCAAAATCTAGCGAAAATTTTCAGAATGCACAAATTGGGCTTTGTAACAGGAGAACATGCCGTCGAAAGAGATGGAACAAAGTAATGTCTCCGGAGAGCAAATCAAAGAGCGAGAAGAGGTGCAGGTGTTTCGAGACAGTGACTGTTTCACGAAGAGACGCAGAATTTTCGAAAGCCTCTTGAAAGGCCTGCGCCTCTTAATTGCAACTTTAAGGCGATGCCTTTGAAGCTGAAATTTAGTATACCTCTTTCCACTTCATGTTCTCCTGATATATTGGCCAAAATCTAGCGAAAATTTTCAGAATGCACAACATTGGGCTTTGTAACAGGAGAACATGCCGTCGAAAGAGATGGCACAAAGTAACGTCTCCGGAGAGCAAATCAAAGAGCGAGAAGTGGCGCAGATGTTTCGAGACAGTGACTGTTTAACGAAGACACGCAGAATTTTCGAACACCTCTTGAAAGGCCTGCGCCTCTGATTTGCAACTTTAAGGCGATGCCTTTGAAGCTGAAATTTAGTATACCTCTTTCCACTTCATGTTCTCCTGATATATTGGCCAAAATCTAGCGAAAATTTTCAGAATGCACAAAATTGGGCTTTGTAACAGGAGAACATGCCGTCGAAAGAGATGGAACAAAGTAATGTCTCCGGAGAGCAAATCAAAGAGCGAGAAGAGGTGCAGGTGTTTCGAGACAGTGACTGTTTCACGAAGAGACGCAGAATTTTCGAAAGCCTCTTGAAAGGCCTGCGCCTCTTAATTGCAACTTTAAGGCGATGCCTTTGAAGCTGAAATTTAGTATACCTCTTTCCACTTCATGTTCTCCTGATATATTGGCCAAAATCTAGCGAAAATTTTCAGAATGCACAACATTGGGCTTTGTAACAGGAGAACATGCCGTCGAAAGAGATGGCACAAAGTAACGTCTCCGGAGAGCAAATCAAAGAGCGAGAAGTGGCGCAGATGTTTCGAGACAGTGACTGTTTCACGAAGAGACGCAGAATTTTCGAAAGCCTCTTGAAAGGCCTGCGCCTCTTAATTGCAACTTTAAGGCGATGCCTTTGAAGCTGAAATTTAGTATACCTCTTTCCACTTCATGTTCTCCTGATATATTGGCCAAAATCTAGCGAAACTTTTCAGAATGCACAGAATTGGGCTTTGTAACAGGAGAACATGCCGTCGAAAGAGATGGCACAAAGTAACGTCGCCGGAGGGCAAATCAATGAGCGAGAAGTGGCGCTGATGTTTCGAGACAGTGACTGTTTAACGAAGAGTCGCAAAATTTTCGAACGCCTCTTGAAAGGCCTGCGCCTCTTAATTACAAGTTTAAAGCGATGCCTTTGAAGCTGAAATTTAGTATACCTCTTTCCACTTCATGTTCTCCTGATATATTGGCCAAAATCTAGCGAAAATTTTCAGAATGCACAACATTGGGCTTTGTAACAGGAGAACATGCCGTCGAAAGAGATGGCACAAAGTAAAGTCTCCGGAGAGCAAATCAAAGAGCGAGAAGTGGCGCAGATGTTTCGAGACAGTGACTGTTTAACGAAGACACGCAGAATTTTCGAACACCTCTTGAAAGGCCTGCGCCTCTGATTTGCAACTTTAAGGCGATGCCTTTGAAGCTGAAATTTAGTATACATCTTTCCACTTCATGTTCTCCTGATATATTGGCCAAAATCTAGCGAAAATTTTCAGAATGCACAAAATTGGGCTATGTAACAGGAGAACATGCCGTCGAAAGAGATGGAACAAAGTAATGTCTCCGGAGAGCAAATCAAAGAGCGAGAAGAGGTGCAGGTGTTTCGAGACAGTGACTGTTTCACGAAGAGACGCAGAATTTTCGAAAGCCTCTTGAAAGGCCTGCGCCTCTTAATTGCAACTTTAAGGCGATGCCTTTGAAGCTGAAATTTAGTATACCTCTTTCCACTTCATGTTCTCCTGATATATTGGCCAAAATCTGGCGAAATTTTCAGAATCCACAGAATTGGGCTTTGTAACAGGAGAACATGCCGTCGAAAGAGATGGCACAAAGTAACGTCTCCGGAGAGCAAATCAAAGAGCGAGAAGTGGCGCAGGTGCTTCGAGACAGTGACTGTTTAACGAAGAGACGCAAAATTTTCGAACGCCTCTTGAAAGGCCTGCGCCTCTGATTTGATACTTTTAAGCGATGCCTTTGAAGCTGAAATTTAGTATACCTCTTTCCACTTCATGTTCTGCTGATATATTGGCCAAAATCTAGCGAAAATTTTCAGAATGCACATCATTGGGCTTTGTAACAGGAGAACATGCCGTCGAAAGAGATGGCACAAAGTAACGTCTCCGGAGGGCAAATCAATGAGCGAGAAGTGGCGCAGATGTTTCGAGACAGTGACTGTTTCACGAAGAGACGCAGAATTTTCGAACGCCTCTTGAAAGGCCTGCGCCTCTTAATTACAAGTTTAAGGCGATGCCTTTGAAGCTGAAATGTAGTATACCTCTTTCCACTTCATGTTCTCCTGATATATTGGCCAAAATCTGGCGAAAATTATCAGAATGCACAAAATTGGGCTTTGTAACAGGAGAACATGCCGTCGAAAGAGATGGCACAAAGTAACGTCTCCGGAGAGCAAATCAAAGAGCGACAAGCGGCGCAGATGTTTCGAGACAGTGACTGTTTAACGAAGAGACGCAGAATTATCGAACGCCTCTTGAAAGGCCTGCGCCTCTGATTTGCAACTTTAAGGCGATGCCTTTCAAGCTGAAATTTAGTATATCTCTTTCCACTTCATGTTCTCCTGATATATTGGCCAAAATCTGGCGAAAATTTTCAGAATCCACAGAATTGTGCTTTGTAACAGGAGAACATGCCGTCGAAAGAGATGGCACAAAGTAACGTCTCCGGAGAGCAAATCAAAGAGCGAGAAGTGGCGCAGATGTTTCGAGACAGTGACTGTTTCACGAAGAGACGCAGAATTTTCGAAAGCCTCTTGAAAGGCCTGCGCCTCTTATTTGCAACTTTAAGGCGATGCCTTTGAAGCTGAAATTTAGTATACCTCTTTCCACTTTATGTTCTCCTGATATATTGGCCAAAATCTGGCGAAAATTTTCAGAATGCACAAAATTGGGCTTTGCAACAGGAGAACATGCCGTCGAAAGAGATGGCACAATGTAACGTCTCCGGAGGGCAAATCAATGAGCGAGAAGTGGCGCAGATGTTTCGAGACAGTGACTGTTTAACGAAGAGTCGCACAATTTTCGAACGCCTCTTGAAAGGCCTGCGCCTCTTAATTACAAGTTTAAGGCGATGCCTTTGAAGCTGAAATGTAATATACCTCTTTCCACTTCATGTTCTCCTGATATATTGGCCAAAATCTGGCGAAAATTATCAGAATGCACAAAATTGGGCTTTGTAACAGGACAACATGCCGTCGAAAGAGATGGCACAAAGTAACGTCTCCGGAGAGCAAATCAAAGAGCGAGAAGTGGCGCAGATGTTTCGAGACAGTGACTGTTTCACGAAGAGACGCAGAATTTTCGAAAGCCTCTTGAAAGGCCTGCGCCTCTGATTTGATACTTTTAAGCGATGCCTTTGAAGCTGAAATCTAGTATACATCTTTCCACTTAATGTTCTCCTGATATATTGGCCAAAATCTGGCGAAAATTTTCAGAATGCACAGAATTGGGCTTTGTAACTGGAGAACATGCCGTCGAAAGAGATGGCACAAAGTAACGTCTCCGGAGGGCAAATCAATGAGCGAGAAGTGGCGCTGATGTTTCGAGACAGTGACTGTTTAACGAAGAGTCGCAGAATTTTCGAACGCCTCTTGAAAGGCCTGCGCCTCTTAATTACAAGTTTAAAGCGATGCCTTTGAAGCTGAAATTTAGTATACCTCTTTCCACTTCATGTTCTCCTGATATATTGGCCAAAATCTAGCGAAAATTTTCAGAATGCACAACATTGGGCTTTGTAACAGGAGAACATGCCGTCGAAAGAGATGGCACAAAGTAACGTCTCCGGAGAGCAAATCAAAGAGCGAGAAGTGGCGCAGATGTTTCGAGACAGTGACTGTTTCACGAAGAGACGCAGAATTTTCGAAAGCCTCTTGAAAGGCCTGCGCCTCTTAATTGCAACTTTAAGGCGATGCCTTTGAAGCTGAAATTTAGTATACCTCTTTCCACTTCATGTTCTCCTGATATATTGGCCAAAATCTAGCGAAAATTTTCAGAATGCACAACATTGGGCTTTGTAACAGGAGAACATGCCGTCGAAAGAGATGGCACAAAGTAACGTCTCCGGAGAGCAAATCAAAGAGCGAGAAGTGGCGCAGATGTTTCGAGACAGTGACTGTTTAACGAAGACACGCAGAATTTTCGAACACCTCTTGAAAGGCCTGCGCCTCTGATTTGCAACTTTAAGGCGATGCCTTTGAAGCTGACATTTAGTATACCTCTTTCCACATCATGTTCTCCTGATATATTGGCCAAAATCTAGCGAAAATTTTCAGAATGCACAACATTGGGCTTTGTAACAGGAGAACATGCCGTCGAAAGAGATGGCACAAAGTAACGTCTCCGGAGAGCAAATCAAAGAGCGAGAAGTGGCGCAGATGTTTCGAGACAGTGACTGTTGAACGAAGACACGCAGAATTTTCGAACACCTCTTGAAAGGCCTGCGCCTCTGATTTGCAACTTTAAGGCGATACCTTTGAAGCTGAAATTTAGTATACCTCTTTCCACTTCATGTTCTCCTGATATATTGGCCAAAATCTGGCGAAATTTTCAGAATCCACAGAATTGGGCTTTGTAACAGGAGAACATGCCGTCGAAAGAGATGGCACAAAGTAACGTCTCCGGAGAGCAAATCAAAGAGCGAGAAGTGGCGCAGGTGCTTCGAGACAGTGACTGTTTAACGAAGAGACGCAGAATTTTCGAACGCCTCTTGAAAGGCCTGCGCCTCTGATTTGATACTTTTAAGCGATGCCTTTGAAGCTGAAATTTAGTATACCTCTTTCCACTTCATGTTCTGCTGATATATTGGCCAAAATCTAGGGAAAATTTTCAGAATGCACAACATTGGGCTTTGTAACAGGAGAACATGCCGTCGAAAGAGATGGCACAAAGTAACGTCTCCGGAGGGCAAATCAATGAGCGAGAAGTGGCGCAGATGTTTCGAGACAGTGACTGTTTCACGAAGAGACGCAGAATTTTCGAACGCCTCTTGAAAGGCCTGCGCCTCTTAATTACAAGTTTAAGGCGATGCCTTTGAAGCTGAAATGTAGTATACCTCTTTCCACTTCATGTTCTCCTGATATATTGGCCAAAATCTGGCGAAAATTATCAGAATGCACAAAATTGGGCTTTGTAACAGGAGAACATGCCGTCGAAAGAGATGGCACAAAGTAACGTCTCCGGAGAGCAAATCAAAGAGCGACAAGCGGCGCAGATGTTTCGAGACAGTGACTGTTTAACGAAGAGACGCAGAATTATCGAACGCCTCTTGAAAGGCCTGCGCCTCTGATTTGCAACTTTAAGGCGATGCCTTTCAAGCTGAAATTTAGTATACCTCTTTCCACTTCATGTTCTCCTGATATATTGGCCAAAATCTGGCGAAAATTATCAGAATGCACAAAATTGGGCTTTGTAACAGGAGAACATGCCGTCGAAAGAGATGGCACAAAGTAACGTCTCCGGAGAGCAAATCAAAGAGCGACAAGTGGCGCAGATGTTTCGAGACAGTGACTGTTTAACGAAGAGACGCAGAATTTTCGAACGCCTCTTGAAAGGCCTGCGCCTCTGATTTGCAACTTTAAGGCGATGCCTTTGAAGCTGAAATTTAGTATACCTCTTTCCACTTCATGTTCTCCTGATATATTGGCCAAAATCTAGCGAAAATTTTCAGAATGCACAAAATTGGGTTTTGTAACAGGAGAACATGCCGTCGAAAGAGATGGCACAAAGTAACGTCTCCGGAGAGCAAATCAAAGAGAGAGATGTGGCGCAGATGTTTCGAGACAGTGACTGATTGACGAAGAGACGCAGAATTTTCGAACGCCTCTTGAAAGGCCTGCGCCTCTTATTTGCAACTTTAAGGCGATGCCTTTGAAGCTGAAATTTAGTATACCTCTTTCCACTTTATGTTCTCCTGATATATTGGCCAAAATCTGGCGAAAATTTTCAGAATGCACAAAATTGGGCTTCGTAACAGGAGAACATGCCGTCGAAAGAGATGGCACAATGTAACGTCTCCGGAGGGCAAATCAATGAGCGAGATGTGGCGCAGATGTTTCGAGACAGGGACTGTTTAACGAAGAGTCGCACAATTTTCGAACGCCTCTTGAAAGGCCTGCGCCTCTGATTTGCAACTTTAAGGCGATGCCTTTGAAGCTGAAATTTAGTATACCTCTTTCCACTTCATGTTCTCCTGATATATTGGCCAAAATCTGGCGAAATTTTCAGTATCCACAGAATTGGGCTTTGTAACAGGAGAACATGCCGTCGAAGAGATGGCACAAAGTAACGTCTCCGGAGAGCAAATCAAAGAGCGAGAAGTGGCGCAGGTGCTTCGAGACAGTGACTGTTTAACGAAGAGACGCAGAATTTTCGAACGCCTCTTGAAAGGCCTGCGCCTCTTAATTACAAGTTTAAGGCGATGCCTTTGAAGCTGAAATGTAGTATACCTCTTTCCACTTCATGTTCTCCTGATATATTGGCCAAAATCTGGCGAAAATTATCAGAATGCACAAAATTGGGCTTTGTAACAGGAGAACATGCCGTCGAAAGAGATGGCACAAAGTAACGTCTCCGGAGAGCAAATCAAAGAGCGAGAAGTGGCGCAGATGTTTCGAGACAGTGACTGTTTCACGAAGAGACGCAGAATTTTCGAAAGCCTCTTGAAAGGCCTGCGCCTCTTAATTGCAACTTTAAGGCGATGCCTTTGAAGCTGAAATTTAGTATACCTCTTTCCACTTCATGTTCTCCTGATATATTGGCCAAAATCTAGCGAAAATTTTCAGAATGCACAACATTGGGCTTTGTAACAGGAGAACATGCCGTCGAAAGAGATGGCACAAAGTAGTCTCCGGAGAGCAAATCAAAGAGCGAGAAGTGGCGCAGATGTTTCGAGACAGTGACTGTTTAACGAAGACACGCAGAATTTTCGAACACCTCTTGAAAGGCCTGCGCCTCTGATTTGCAACTTTAAGGCGATGCCTTTGAAGCTGAAATTTAGTATACCTCTTTCCACTTCATGTTCTCCTGATATATTGGCCAAAATCTAGCGAAAATTTTCAGAATGCACAAAATTGGGCTTTGTAACAGGAGAACATGCCGTCGAAAGAGATGGAACAAAGTAATGTCTCCGGAGAGCAAATCAAAGAGCGAGAAGAGGTGCAGGTGTTTCGAGACAGTGACTGTTTCACGAAGAGACGCAGAATTTTCGAAAGCCTCTTGAAAGGCCTGCGCCTCTTAATTGCAACTTTAAGGCGATGCCTTTGAAGCTGAAATTTAGTATACCTCTTTCCACTTCATGTTCTCCTGATATATTGGCCAAAATCTAGCGAAAATTTTCAGAATGCACAACATTGGGCTTTGTAACAGGAGAACATGCCGTCGAAAGAGATGGCACAAAGTAACGTCTCCGGAGAGCAAATCAAAGAGCGAGAAGTGGCGCAGATGTTTCGAGACAGTGACTGTTTAACGAAGACACGCAGAATTTTCGAACACCTCTTGAAAGGCCTGCGCCTCTGATTTGCAACTTTAAGGCGATGCCTTTGAAGCTGAAATTTAGTATACCTCTTTCCACTTCATGTTCTCCTGATATATTGGCCAAAATCTAGCGAAAATTTTCAGAATGCACAAAATTGGGCTTTGTAACAGGAGAACATGCCGTCGAAAGAGATGGAACAAAGTAATGTCTCCGGAGAGCAAATCAAAGAGCGAGAAGAGGTGCAGGTGTTTCGAGACAGTGACTGTTTCACGAAGAGACGCAGAATTTTCGAAAGCCTCTTGAAAGGCCTGCGCCTCTTAATTGCAACTTTAAGGCGATGCCTTTGAAGCTGAAATTTAGTATACCTCTTTCCACTTCATGTTCTCCTGATATATTGGCAAAATCTAGCGAAAATTTTCAGAATGCACAACATTGGGCTTTGTAACAGGAGAACATGCCGTCGAAAGAGATGGCACAAAGTAACGTCTCCGGAGAGCAAATCAAAGAGCGAGAAGTGGCGCAGATGTTTCGAGACAGTGACTGTTTCACGAAGAGACGCAGAATTTTCGAAAGCCTCTTGAAAGGCCTGCGCCTCTTAATTGCAACTTTAAGGCGATGCCTTTGAAGCTGAAATTTAGTATACCTCTTTCCACTTCATGTTCTCCTGATATATTGGCCAAAATCTAGCGAAACTTTTCAGAATGCACAGAATTGGGCTTTGTAACAGGAGAACATGCCGTCGAAAGAGATGGCACAAAGTAACGTCGCCGGAGGGCAAATCAATGAGCGAGAAGTGGCGCTGATGTTTCGAGACAGTGACTGTTTAACGAAGAGTCGCAAAATTTTCGAACGCCTCTTGAAAGGCCTGCGCCTCTTAATTACAAGTTTAAAGCGATGCCTTTGAAGCTGAAATTTAGTATACCTCTTTCCACTTCATGTTCTCCTGATATATTGGCCAAAATCTAGCGAAAATTTTCAGAATGCACAACATTGGGCTTTGTAACAGGAGAACATGCCGTCGAAAGAGATGGCACAAAGTAAAGTCTCCGGAGAGCAAATCAAAGAGCGAGAAGTGGCGCAGATGTTTCGAGACAGTGACTGTTTAACGAAGACACGCAGAATTTTCGAACACCTCTTGAAAGGCCTGCGCCTCTGATTTGCAACTTTAAGGCGATGCCTTTGAAGCTGAAATTTAGTATACATCTTTCCACTTCATGTTCTCCTGATATATTGGCCAAAATCTAGCGAAAATTTTCAGAATGCACAAAATTGGGCTATGTAACAGGAGAACATGCCGTCGAAAGAGATGGAACAAAGTAATGTCTCCGGAGAGCAAATCAAAGAGCGAGAAGAGGTGCAGGTGTTTCGAGACAGTGACTGTTTCACGAAGAGACGCAGAATTTTCGAAAGCCTCTTGAAAGGCCTGCGCCTCTTAATTGCAACTTTAAGGCGATGCCTTTGAAGCTGAAATTTAGTATACCTCTTTCCACTTCATGTTCTCCTGATATATTGGCCAAAATCTAGCGAAAATTTTCAGAATGCACAACATTGGGCTTTGTAACAGGAGAACATGCCGTCGAAAGAGATGGCACAAAGTAACGTCTCCGGAGAGCAAATCAAAGAGCGAGAAGTGGCGCAGATGTTTCGAGGCAGTGACTGTTTAACGAAGACACGCAGAATTTTCGAACACCTCTTGAAAGGCCTGCGCCTCTGATTTGCAACTTTAAGGCGATGCCTTTGAAGCTGACATTTAGTATACCTCTTTCCACTTCATGTTCTCCTGATATATTGGCCAAAATCTGGCGAAATTTTCAGAATCCACAGAATTGGGCTTTGTAACAGGAGAACATGCCGTCGAAAGAGATGGCACAAAGTAACGTCTCTGGAGAGCAAATCAAAGAGCGAGAAGTGGCGCAGGTGCTTCGAGACAGTGACTGTTTAACGAAGAGACGCAGAATTTTCGAACGCCTCTTGAAAGGCCGGCGCCTCTTAATTACAAGTTTAAGGCGATGCCTTTGAAGCTGAAATGTAGTATACCTCTTTCCACTTCATGTTCTCCTGATATATTGGCCAAAATCTGGCGAAAATTATCAGAATGCACAAAATTGGGCTTTGTAACAGGAGAACATGCCGTCGAAAGAGATGGCACAAAGTAACGTCTCCGGAGAGCAAATCAAAGAGCGAGAAGTGGCGCAGATGTTTCGAGACAGTGACTGTTTCACGAAGAGACGCAGAATTTTCGAAAGCCTCTTGAAAGGCCTGCGCCTCTTAATTGCAACTTTAAGGCGATGCGTTTGAAGCTGAAATTTAGTATACCTCTTTCCACTTCATGTTCTCCTGATATATTGGCCAAAATCTGGCGAAAATTATCAGAATGCACAAAATTGGGCTTTGTAACAGGAGAACATGCCGTCGAAAGAGATGGCACAAAGTAACGTCGCCGGAGGGCAAATCAATGAGCGAGAAGTGGCGCTGATGTTTCGAGACAGTGACTGTTTAACGAAGAGTCGCAGAATTTTCGAACGCCTCTTGAAAGTCCTGCGCCTCTTAATTACAAGTTTAAAGCGATGCCTTTGAAGCTGAAATTTAGTATACCTCTTTCCACTTCATGTTCTCCTGATATATTGGCCAAAATCTAGCGAAAATTTTCAGAATGCGCAACATTGGGCTTTGTAACAGGAGAACATGCCGTCGAAAGAGATGGCACAAAGTAAAGTCTCCGGAGAGCAAATCAAAGAGCGAGAAGTGGCGCAGATGTTTCGAGACAGTGACTGTTTAACGAAGACACGCAGAATTTTCGAACACCTCTTGAAAGGCCTGCGCCTCTGATTTGCAACTTTAAGGCGATGCCTTTGAAGCTGAAATTTAGTATACCTCTTTCCACTTCATGTTCTCCTGATATATTGGCCAAAATCTGGCGAAAATTTTCAGAATGCACAGAATTGGGCTTTGTAAAAGGAGAACATGCCGTCGAAAGAGATGGCACAAAGTAACGTCTCCGGAGGGCAAATCAATGAGCGAGAAGTGGCGCTGATGTTTCGAGACAGTGACTGTTTAACGAAGAGTCGCAGAATTTTCGAACGCCTCTTGAAAGGCCTGCGCCTCTTAATTACAAGTTTAAAGCGATGCCTTTGAAGCTGACATTTAGTATACCTCTTTCCACTTCATGTTCTCCTGATATATTGGCCAAAATCTGGCGAAATTTTCAGAATCCACAGAATTGGGCTTTGTAACAGGAGAACATGCCGTCGAAAGAGATGGCACAAAGTAACGTCTCTGGAGAGCAAATCAAAGAGCGAGAAGTGGCGCAGGTGCTTCGAGACAGTGACTGTTTAACGAAGAGACGCAGAATTTTCGAACGCCTCTTGAAAGGCCGGCGCCACTTAATTACAAGTTTAAGGCGATGCCTTTGAAGCTGAAATGTAGTATACCTCTTTCCACTTCATGTTCTCCTGATATATTGGCCAAAATCTGGCGAAAATTATCAGAATGCACAAAATTGGGCTTTGTAACAGGAGAACATGCCGTCGAAAGAGATGGCACAAAGTAACGTCTCCGGAGAGCAAATCAAAGAGCGAGAAGTGGCGCAGATGTTTCGAGACAGTGACTGTTTCACGAAGAGACGCAGAATTTTCGAAAGCCTCTTGAAAGGCCTGCGCCTCTTAATTGCAACTTTAAGGCGATGCGTTTGAAGCTGAAATTTAGTATACCTCTTTCCACTTCATGTTCTCCTGATATATTGGCCAAAATCTGGCGAAAATTATCAGAATGCACAAAATTGGGCTTTGTAACAGGAGAACATGCCGTCGAAAGAGATGGCACAAAGTAACGTCGCCGGAGGGCAAATCAATGAGCGAGAAGTGGCGCTGATGTTTCGAGACAGTGACTGTTTAACGAAGAGTCGCAGAATTTTCGAACGCCTCTTGAAAGGCCTGCGCCTCTTAATTACAAGTTTAAAGCGATGCCTTTGAAGCTGAAATTTAGTATACCTCTTTCCACTTCATGTTCTCCTGATATATTGGCCAAAATCTAGCGAAAATTTTCAGAATGCGCAACATTGGGCTTTGTAACAGGAGAACATGCCGTCGAAAGAGATGGCACAAAGTAAAGTCTCCGGAGAGCAAATCAAAGAGCGAGAAGTGGCGCAGATGTTTCGAGACAGTGACTGTTTAACGAAGACACGCAGAATTTTCGAACACCTCTTGAAAGGCCTGCGCCTCTGATTTGCAACTTTAAGGCGATGCCTTTGAAGCTGAAATTTAGTATACCTCTTTCCACTTCATGTTCTCCTGATATATTGGCCAAAATCTGGCGAAAATTTTCAGAATGCACAGAATTGGGCTTTGTAAAAGGAGAACATGCCGTCGAAAGAGATGGCACAAAGTAACGTCTCCGGAGGGCAAATCAATGAGCGAGAAGTGGCGCTGATGTTTCGAGACAGTGACTGTTTAACGAAGAGTCGCAGAATTTTCGAACGCCTCTTGAAAGGCCTGCGCCTCTTAATTACAAGTTTAAAGCGATGCCTTTGAAGCTGAAATTTAGTATACCTTTTTCCACTTCATGTTCTCCTGATATATTGGCCAAAATCTAGCGAAAATTTTCAGAATGCACAACATTGGGCTTTGTAACAGGAGAACATGCCGTCGAAAGAGATGGCACAAAGTAACGTCTCCGGAGAGCAAATCAAAGAGCGAGAAGTGGCGCTGATGTTTCGAGACAGTGACTGTTTAACGAAGACACGCAGAATTTTCGAACGCCTCTTGAAAGGCCTGCGCCTCTTAATTGCAAGTTTAAGGCGATGCCTTTGAAGCTGAAATTTAGTATACCTCTTTCCACTTCATGTTCTCCTGATATATTGGCCAAAATCTGGCGAAAATTTTCAGAATGCACAGAATTGGGCTTTGTAAAAGGAGAACATGCCGTCGAAAGAGATGGAACAAAGTAATGTCTCCGGAGAGCAAATCAAAGAGCGAGAAGTGGCGCTGATGTTTCGAGACAGTGACTGTTTAACGAAGACACGCAGAATTTTCGAACGCCTCTTGAAAGGCCTGCGCCTCTGATTTGCAACTTTAAGGCGATGCCTTTGAAGCTGAAATTTAGTATACATCTTTCCACTTCATGTTCTCCTGATATATTGGCCAAAATCTGGCGAAAATTTTCAGAATCCACAGAATTGTGCTTTGTAACAGGAGAACATGCCGTCGAAAGAGATGGCACAAAGTAACGTCTCCGGAGAGCAAATCAAAGAGAGAGATGTGGCGCAGATGTTTCGAGACAGTGACTGATTAACGAAGAGACGCAGAAATTTCGATCGCCTCTTGAAAGGCCTGCGCCTCCTATTTGCAACTTTAAGGCGATGCCTTTGAAGCTGAAATTTAGTATACCTCTTTTGACTTCATGTTCTCCTGATATATTGGCCAAAATCTGGCGAAAATTTTCAGAATGCA
Organism: Andrena cerasifolii; assembly: GCF_050908995.1. NCBI lineage: Eukaryota > Metazoa > Arthropoda > Insecta > Hymenoptera > Andrenidae > Andrena > Andrena cerasifolii. The sequence continues at coordinate 15,425 of NW_027486436.1, forward strand.
CAAAATTGGGCTTTGTAACAGGAGAACATGCCGTCGAAAGAGATGGCACAATGTAACGTCTCCGGAGGGCAAATAAATGAGCGAGAAGTGGCGCAGATGTTTCGAGACAGTGACTGTTTAACGAAGAGTCGCACAATTTTCGAACGCCTCTTGAAAGGCCGGCGCCTCTGATTTGATACTTTTAAGCGATGCCTTTGAAGCTGAAATCTAGTATACATCTTTCCACTTCATGTTCTCCTGATATATTGGCCAAAATCTGGCGAAAATTTTCAGAATCCACAGAATTGTGCTTTGTAACAGGAGAACATGCCGTCGAAAGAGATGGCACAAAGTAACGTCTCCGGAGAGCAAATCAAAGAGCGAGAAGTGGCGCAGATGTTTCGAGACAGTGACTGTTTCACGAAGAGACGCAGAATTTTCGAAAGCATCTTGAAAGGCCTGCGCCTCTTAATTGCAACTTTAAGGCGATGCCTTTGAAGCTGAAATTTAGTATACCTCTTTCCACTTCATGTTCTCCTGATATATTGGCCAAAATCTAGCGAAAATTTTCAGAATGCACAACATTGGGCTTTGTAACAGGAGAACATGCCGTCGAAAGAGATGGCACAAAGTAACGTCTCCGGAGAGCAAATCAAAGAGCGAGAAGTGGCGCAGGTGTTTCGAGACAGTGACTGTTTAACGAAGAGACGCAGAATTTTCGAACGCCTCTTGAAAGGCCTGCGCCTCTTATTTACAAGTTTAAGGCGATGCCTTTGAAGCTGAAATTTAGTATACCTCTTTCCACTTCATGTTCTCCTGATATATTGGCCAAAATCTGGCGAAAATTTTCAGAATGCACAGAATTGGGCTTTGTAACAGGAGAACATGCCGTCGAAAGACATGGCACAAAGTAACGTCTCCGGAGGGATAATCAAAGAGCGAGAAGTGGCGCAGGTGTTTCGAGACAGTGACTGTTTAACGAAGACACGCAGAATTTTCGAACGCTTCTTGAAAGGCCTGCGCCTCTGATTTGCAACTTTAAGGCGATGCCTTTCAAGCTGAAATTTAGTATACCTCTTTCCACTTCATGTTCTCCTGATATATTGGCCAAAATCTGGCGAAAATTTTCAGAATGCACAGAATTGGGCTTTGTAACAGGAGAACATGCCGTCGAAAGAGATGGCACAAAGTAACGTCTCCGGAGGGCAAATCAATGAGCGAGAAGTGGCGCAGATGTTTCGAGACAGTGACTGTTTAACGAAGAGTCGCACAATTTTCGAACGCCTCTTGAAAGGCCTGCGCCTCTGATTTGATACTTTTAAGCGATGCCTTTGAAGCTGAAATCTAGTATACATCTTTCCAATTAATGTTCTCCTGATATATTGGCCAAAATCTGGCGAAAATTTTCAGAATGCACAGAATTGGGCTTTGTAACAGGAGAACATGCCGTCGAAAGAGATGGCACAAAGTAACGTCTCCGGAGGGCAAATCAATGAGCGAGAAGTGGCGCAGATGTTTCGATTCAGTGACTGTTTCACGAAGAGACGCAGAATTTTCGAAAGCCTCTTGAAAGCCCTGCGTCTCTTAATTGCAACTTTAAGGCGATGCCTTTGAAGCTGAAATTGAGTATACCTCTTTCCACTTCATGTTCTCCTGATATATTGGCCAAAATCTAGCGAAAATTTTCAGAATGCACAAAATTGGGCTTTGTAACAGGAGAACATGCCGTCGAAAGAGATGGCACAATGTAACGTCTCCGGAGGGCAAATCAATGAGCGAGAAGTGGCGCAGATGTTTCGATTCAGTGACTGTTTCACGAAGAGACGCAGAATTTTCGAAAGCCTCTTGAAAGCCCTGCGTCTCTTAATTGCAACTTTAAGGCGATGCCTTTGAAGCTGAAATTGAGTATACCTCTTTCCACTTCATGTTCTCCTGATATATTGGCCAAAATCTAGCGAAAATTTTCAGAATGCACAACATTGGGCTTTGTAACAGGAGAACATGCCGTCGAAAGAGATGGCACAAAGTAACGTCTCCGGAGAGCAAATCAAAGAGCGAGAAGTGGCGCAGGTGTTTCGAGACAGTGACTGTTTAACGAAGAGACGCAGAATTTTCGAACGCCTCTTGAAAGGCCTGCGCCTCTTAATTACAAGTTTAAGGCGATGCCTTTGAAGCTGAAATTTAGTATACCTCTTTCCACTTCATGTTCTCCTGATATATTGGCCAAAATCTGGCGAAAATTTTCAGAATGCACAAAATTGGGCTTTGTAACAGGAGAACATGCCGTCGAAAGACATGGCACAAAGTAACGTCTCCGGAGGGCAAATCAATGAGCGAGAAGTGGCGCTGATGTTTCGAGACAGTGACTGTTTAACGAAGAGTCGCAGAATTTTCGAACGCCTCTTGAAAGGCCTGCGCCTCTTAATTACAAGTTTAAAGCGATGCCTTTGAAGCTGAAATTTAGTATACCTCTTTCCACTTCATGTTCTCCTGATATATTGGCCAAAATCTAGCGAAAATTTTCAGAATGCACAACATTGGGCTTTGTAACAGGAGAACATGCCGTCGAAAGAGATGGCACAAAGTAACGTCTCCGGAGAGCAAATCAAAGAGCGAGAAGTGGCGCAGGTGTTTCGAGACAGTGACTGTTTAACGAAGACACGCAGAATTTTCGAACGCTTCTTGAAAGGCCTGCGCCTCTGATTTGCAACTTTAAGGCGATGCCTTTGAAGCTGAAATTTAGTATACCCCTTTCCACTTCATGTTCTCCTGATATATTGGCCAAAATCTGGCGAAAATTTTCAGAATGCACAGAATTGGGCTTTGTAACAGGAGAACATGCCGTCGAAAGAGATGGCACAAAGTAACGTCTCCGGAGGGCAAATCAATGAGCGAGAAGTGGCGCAGATGTTTCGAGACAGTGACTGTTTAACGAAGAGTCGCACAATTTTCGAACGCTTCTTGAAAGGCCTGCGCCTCTGATTTGATACTTTTAAGCGATGCCTTTGAAGCTGAAATCTAGTATACATCTTTCCACTTAATGTTCTCCTGATATATTGGCCAAAATCTGGCGAAAATTTTCAGAATGCACAGAATTGGGCTTTGTAACAGGAGAACATGCCGTCGAAAGAGATGGCACAAAGTAACGTCTCCGGAGGGCAAATCAATGAGCGAGAAGTGGCGCTGATGTTTCGAGACAGTGACTGTTTAACGAAGAGTCGCAGAATTTTCGAACGCCTCTTGAAAGGCCTGCGCCTCTTAATTACAAGTTTAAAGCGATGCCTTTGAAGCTGAAATTTAGTATACCTCTTTCCACTTCATGTTCTCCTGATATATTGGCCAAAATCTAGCGAAAATTTTCAGAATGCACAACATTGGGCTTTGTAACAGGAGAACATGCCGTCGAAAGAGATGGCACAAAGTAACGTCTCCGGAGAGCAAATCAAAGAGCGAGAAGTGGCGCAGATGTTTCGAGACAGTGACTGTTTCACGAAGAGACGCAGAATTTTCGAACGCCTCTTGAAAGGCCTGCGCCTCCTATTTGCAACTTTAAGGCGATGCCTTTGAAGCTGAAATTTAGTATACCTCTTTCCACTTCATGTTCTCCTGATATATTGGCCAAAATCTGGCGAAAATTTTCAGAATCCACAGAATTGTGCTTTGTAACAGGAGAACATGCCGTCGAAAGAGATGGCACAAAGTAACGTCTCCGGAGAGCAAATCAAAGAGCGAGAAGTGGCGCAGATGTTTCGAGACAGTGACTGTTTCACGAAGAGACGCAGAATTTTCGAAAGCCTCTTGAAAGGCCTGCGCCTCTTAATTGCAACTTTAAGGCGATGCCTTTGAAGCTGAAATTTAGTATACCTCTTTCCACTTCATGTTCTCCTGATATATTGGCCAAAATCTAGCGAAAATTTTCAGAATGCACAACATTGGGCTTTGTAACAGGAGAACATGCCGTCGAAAGAGATGGCACAAAGTAACGTCTCCGGAGAGCAAATCAAAGAGCGAGAAGTGGCGCAGGTGTTTCGAGACAGTGACTGTTTAACGAAGAGACGCAGAATTTTCGAACGCCTCTTGAAAGGCCTGCGCCTCTTAATTACAAGTTTAAGGCGATGCCTTTGAAGCTGAAATTTAGTATACCTCTTTCCACTTCATGTTCTCCTGATATATTGGCCAAAATCTAGCGAAAATTTTCAGAATGCACAACATTGGGCTTTGTAACAGGAGAACATGCCGTCGAAAGAGATGGCACAAAGTAACGTCTCCGGAGAGCAAATCAAAGAGCGAGAAGTGGCGCAGGTGTTTCGAGACAGTGACTGTTTAACGAAGACACGCAGAATTTTCGAACGCTTCTTGAAAGGCCTGCGCCTCCTATTTGCAACTTTAAGGCGATGCCTTTGAAGCTGAAATTTAGTATACCACTTTTGACTTCATGTTCTCCTGATATATTGGCCAAAATCTGGCGAAAATTTTCAGAATGCACAAAATTGGGCTTTGTAACAGGAGAACATGCCGTCGAAAGAGATGGCACAATGTAACGTCTCCGGAGGGCAAATCAATGAGCGAGAAGTGGCGCAGATGTTTCGATTCAGTGACTGTTTCACGAAGAGACGCAGAATTTTCGAAAGCCTCTTGAAAGCCCTGCGTCTCTTAATTGCAACTTTAAGGCGATGCCTTTGAAGCTGAAATTGAGTATACCTCTTTCCACTTCATGTTCTCCTGATATATTGGCCAAAATCTAGCGAAAATTTTCAGAATGCACAACATTGGGCTTTGTAACAGGAGAACATGCCGTCGAAAGAGATGGCACAAAGTAACGTCTCCGGAGAGCAAATCAAAGAGCGAGAAGTGGCGCAGGTGTTTCGAGACAGTGACTGTTTAACGAAGAGACGCAGAATTTTCGAACGCCTCTTGAAAGGCCTGCGCCTCTTAATTACAAGTTTAAGGCGATGCCTTTGAAGCTGAAATTTAGTATACCTCTTTCCACTTCATGTTCTCCTGATATATTGGCCAAAATCTGGCGAAAATTTTCAGAATGCACTAAATTGGGCTTTGTAACAGGAGAACATGCCGTCGAAAGACATGGCACAAAGTAACGTCTCCGGAGGGCAAATCAATGAGCGAGAAGTGGCGCTGATGTTTCGAGACAGTGACTGTTTAACGAAGAGTCGCAGAATTTTCGAACGCCTCTTGAAAGGCCTGCGCCTCTTAATTACAAGTTTAAAGCGATGCCTTTGAAGCTGAAATTTAGTATACCTCTTTCCACTTCATGTTCTCCTGATATATTGGCCAAAATCTAGCGAAAATTTTCAGAATGCACAACATTGGGCTTTGTAACAGGAGAACATGCCGTCGAAAGAGATGGCACAAAGTAACGTCTCCGGAGAGCAAATCAAAGAGCGAGAAGTGGCGCAGGTGTTTCGAGACAGTGACTGTTTAACGAAGACACGCAGAATTTTCGAACGCTTCTTGAAAGGCCTGCGCCTCTGATTTGCAACTTTAAGGCGATGCCTTTGAAGCTGAAATTTAGTATACCCCTTTCCACTTCATGTTCTCCTGATATATTGGCCAAAATCTGGCGAAAATTTTCAGAATGCACAGAATTGGGCTTTGTAACAGGAGAACATGCCGTCGAAAGAGATGGCACAAAGTAACGTCTCCGGAGGGCAAATCAATGAGCGAGAAGTGGCGCAGATGTTTCGAGACAGTGACTGTTTAACGAAGAGTCGCACAATTTTCGAACGCCTCTTGAAAGGCCTGCGCCTCTGATTTGATACTTTTAAGCGATGCCTTTGAAGCTGAAATCTAGTATACATCTTTCCACTTAATGTTCTCCTGATATATTGGCCAAAATCTGGCGAAAATTTTCAGAATGCACAGAATTGGGCTTTGTAACAGGAGAACATGCCGTCGAAAGAGATGGCACAAAGTAACGTCTCCGGAGGGCAAATCAATGAGCGAGAAGTGGCGCTGATGTTTCGAGACAGTGACTGTTTAACGAAGAGTCGCAGAATTTTCGAACGCCTCTTGAAAGGCCTGCGCCTCTTAATTACAAGTTTAAAGCGATGCCTTTGAAGCTGAAATTTAGTATACCTCTTTCCACTTCATGTTCTCCTGATATATTGGCCAAAATCTAGCGAAAATTTTCAGAATGCACAACATTGGGCTTTGTAACAGGAGAACATGCCGTCGAAAGAGATGGCACAAAGTAACGTCTCCGGAGAGCAAATCAAAGAGCGAGAAGTGGCGCAGATGTTTCGAGACAGTGACTGTTTCACGAAGAGACGCAGAATTTTCGAACGCCTCTTGAAAGGCCTGCGCCTCCTATTTGCAACTTTAAGGCGATGCCTTTGAAGCTGAAATTTAGTATACCTCTTTCCACTTCATGTTCTCCTGATATATTGGCCAAAATCTGGCGAAAATTTTCAGAATCCACAGAATTGTGCTTTGTAACAGGAGAACATGCCGTCGAAAGAGATGGCACAAAGTAACGTCTCCGGAGAGCAAATCAAAGAGCGAGAAGTGGCGCAGATGTTTCGAGACAGTGACTGTTTCACGAAGAGACGCAGAATTTTCGAAAGCCTCTTGAAAGGCCTGCGCCTCTTAATTGCAACTTTAAGGCGATGCCTTTGAAGCTGAAATTTAGTATACCTCTTTCCACTTCATGTTCTCCTGATATATTGGCCAAAATCTAGCGAAAATTTTCAGAATGCACAACATTGGGCTTTGTAACAGGAGAACATGCCGTCGAAAGAGATGGCACAAAGTAACGTCTCCGGAGAGCAAATCAAAGAGCGAGAAGTGGCGCAGGTGTTTCGAGACAGTGACTGTTTAACGAAGAGACGCAGAATTTTCGAACGCCTCTTGAAAGGCCTGCGCCTCTTAATTACAAGTTTAAGGCGATGCCTTTGAAGCTGAAATTTAGTATACCTCTTTCCACTTCATGTTCTCCTGATATATTGGCCAAAATCTGGCGAAAATTTTCAGAATGCACAAAATTGGGCTTTGTAACAGGAGAACATGCCGTCGAAAGGCATGGCACAAAGTAACGTCTCCGGAGGGCAAATCAATGAGCGAGAAGTGGCGCTGATGTTTCGAGACAGTGACTGTTTAACGAAGAGTCGCAGAATTTTCGAACGCCTCTTGAAAGGCCTGCGCCTCTTAATTACAAGTTTAAAGCGATGCCTTTGAAGCTGAAATTTAGTATACCTCTTTCCACTTCATGTTCTCCTGATATATTGGCCAAAATCTAGCGAAAATTTTCAGAATGCACAACATTGGGCTTTGTAACAGGAGAACATGCCGTCGAAAGAGATGGCACAAAGTAACGTCTCCGGAGAGCAAATCAAAGAGCGAGAAGTGGCGCAGGTGTTTCGAGACAGTGACTGTTTAACGAAGACACGCAGAATTTTCGAACGCTTCTTGAAAGGCCTGCGCCTCTGATTTGCAACTTTAAGGCGATGCCTTTGAAGCTGAAATTTAGTATACCTCTTTCCACTTCATGTTCTCCTGATATATTGGCCAAAATCTGGCGAAAATTTTCAGAATGCACAGAATTGGGCTTTGTAA
>NW_027486438.1:0-22951 GCF_050908995.1 Andrena cerasifolii
GTAAAACGAGTAAAACGAGTAAAACGAGTAAAACGAGTAAAACGAGTAAAACGAGTAAAACGAGTAAAACTAGTAAAACGAGTAAAACGAGTAAAACGAGTAAAACGAGTAAAACGAGTAAAACGAGTAAAACGAGTAAAACGAGTAAAACGAGTAAAACGAGTAAAACGAGTAAAACGAGTAAAACGAGTAAAACGAGTAAAACGAGTAAAACGAGTAAAACGAGTAAAACGAGTAAAACGAGTAAAACGAGTAAACCGAGTAAAACGAGTAAAACTAGTAAAACGAGTAAAACGAGTAAAACGAGTAAAACGAGTAAAACGAGTAAAACGAGTAAAACGAGTAAAACGAGTAAAACGAGTAAAACGAGTAAAACGAGTAAAACGAGTAAAACGAGCAAAACGAGTAAAACGAGTAAAACGAGTAAAACGTGTAAAACGAGTAAAACGTGTAAAACGAGTAAAACGAGTAAAACGAGTAAAACGAGTAAAACGAGTAAAACGAGTAAAACGAGTAAAACGAGTAAAACGAGTAAAACGAGTAAACCGAGTAAAACGAGTAAAACGAGTTAAACTAGTTAAACTAGTTAAACGAGTAAAACGAGTAAAACGAGTAAAACTAGTAAAACTAGTAAAACGAGTAAAACGAGTAAAACGAGTAAAACGAGTAAAACGAGTAAAGCGAGTAAAGCGAGTAAGACGAGTAAAACGGGTAAAACGAGTAAAACGAGTAAAACGAGTAAAACGAGTAAAACGAGTAAAACGGGTAAAACTAGTAAAACGAGTAAAACGAGTAAAACGAGTAAAACGAGTAAAACTAGTAAAACGAGTAAAACGAGTGAAACTAGTAAAACGAGTAAAACGAGTAAAACGAGTAAAACGAGTAAAACGAGTAAAACGAGTAAAACGAGTAAAACGAGTAAAACGAGTAAAACGAGTAAAACGAGTAAAACGAGTAAAACGAATAAAACGGGTAAAACGAGTAAAACGAGTAAAACGAGTAAAACGAGTTAAACGAGTAAAACGTGTAAAACGTGTAAAACTAGTAAAACGAGTAAAACGAGTAAAACGAGTAAAACGAGCAAAACGAGTAAAACGAGTAAAACGAGTAAAACGAGTAAAACGTGTAAAACGAGTAAAACGTGTAAAACGAGTAAAACGAGTAAAACGAGTAAAACGAGTAAAACGAGTAAAACGAGTAAAACGAGTAAAACGAGTAAAACGAGTAAAACGAGTAAAACTAGTTAAACGAGTAAAACGAGTAAAACGAGTAAAACGAGTAAAACGAGTAAAACGAGTTAAACGAGTAAAACGAGTAAAACGAGTAAAACGAGTAAAACTAGTAAAACGAGTAAAACGAGTAAAACAAGTAAATCGAGTAAAACGAGTAAAACGAGTAAAACGAGTAAAACGAGCAAAACTAGTAAAACGAGTAAAACGAGTAAAACGAGTAAAACGAGCAAAACGAGTAAAACGGGTAAAACGAGTAAAACGGGTAAAACGAGTAAAACGTGTAAAACGAGTAAAACGAGTAAAACGAGTAAAACGAGTAAAACGAGTAAAACGAGTAAAACGAGTAAAACGAGTAAAACGAGTAAAACGAGTAAAACGAGTAAAACGAGTAAAACGAGTAAAACGAGTAAAACGAGTAAAACGAGTAAAACGAGTAAAACGAGCAAAACGAGTAAAACGAGTAAAACGAGTAAAACGAGTAAAACGTGTAAAACGAGTAAAACGTGTAAAACGAGTAAAACGAGTAAAACGAGTAAAACGAGTAAAACGAGTAAAACGAGTAAAACGAGTAAAACGAGTAAAACGAGTAAAACGAGTAAAACGAGTAAAACGAGTAAAACTAGTAAAACGAGTAAAACGAGTGAAACTAGTAAAACGAGTAAAACGAGTACAACGAGTAAAACGAGTAAAACGAGTAAAACGAGTAAAACGAGTAAAACGAGTAAAACGAGTAAAACGAGTAAAACGAGTAAAACGAGTAAAACGAATAAAACGGGTAAAACGAGTAAAACGAGTAAAACGAGTAAAACGAGTTAAACGAGTAAAACGAGTAAAACGAGTAAAACGAGCAAAACTAGTAAAACGAGTAAAACGAGTACAACGAGTAAAACGAGTAAAACGAGTAAAACGAGTAAAACGAGTAAAACGAGTAAAACGAGTAAAACGAGTAAAACGAGTAAAACGAATAAAACGGGTAAAACGAGTAAAACGAGTAAAACGAGTAAAACGAGTTAAACGAGTAAAACGAGTAAAACGAGTAAAACGAGCAAAACTAGTAAAACGAGTAAAACGAGTACAACGAGTAAAACGAGTAAAACGAGTAAAACGAGTAAAACGAGTAAAACGAGTAAAACGAGTAAAACGAGTAAAACGAGTAAAACGAGTAAAACGAGTAAAACGAGTAAAACGAGTAAAACGAGTAAAACGAGTAAAACGAGTAAAACGAGTAAAACGAGTAAACCGAGTAAAACGAGTAAAACTAGTAAAACGAGTAAAACGAGTGAAACTAGTAAAACGAGTAAAACGAGTAAAACGAGTAAAACGAGTAAAACGAGTAAAACGAGTAAAACGAGTGAAACTAGTAAAACGAGTAAAACGAGTAAAACGAGTAAAACGAGTAAAACGAGTAAAACGAGTAAAACGAGTAAAACGAGTAAAACGAGTAAAACGAGTAAAACGAGTAAAACGAGTAAAACGAGTAAAACGAGTAAAACGAGTAAAACGAGTAAAACGAGTAAAACGAGTAAAACGAGTAAAACGAATAAAACGGGTAAAACGAGTAAAACGAGTAAAACGAGTAAAACGAGTAAAACGAGTTAAACGAGTAAAACGTGTAAAACGAGTAAAACGTGTAAAACGAGTAAAACGAGTAAAACGAGTAAAACGAGTAAAACGAGTAAAACGAGTAAAACGAGTAAAACGAGTAAAACGAGTAAAACGAGTAAAACGAGTAAAACGAGTAAAACTAGTAAAACGAGTAAAACGAGTGAAACTAGTAAAACGAGTAAAACGAGTACAACGAGTAAAACGAGTAAAACGAGTAAAACGAGTAAAACGAGTAAAACGAGTAAAACGAGTAAAACGAGTAAAACGAATAAAACGGGTAAAACGAGTAAAACGAGTAAAACGAGTAAAACGAGTTAAACGAGTAAAACGAGTAAAACGAGTAAAACGAGCAAAACTAGTAAAACGAGTAAAACGAGTAAAACGAGCAAAACTAGTAAAACGAGTAAAACAAGTAAAACGAATAAAACGAATAAAACGAATAAAACGAGTAAAACGAGTAAAACGAGTAAAACGAGTAAAGCGAGTAAAACGAGTAAAACGAGTAAAACGAGTAAACCGAGTAAACCGAGTAAAACGAGTAAAACTAGTTAAACGAGTAAAACGAGTAAAACGAGTAAAACGAGTAAAACGAGTAAAACTAGTAAAACTAGTAAAACGAGTAAAACGATTAAAACGAGTAAAACGAGTAAAACGAGTAAAGCGAGTAAGACGAGTAAAACGGGTAAAACGAGTAAAAGGAGTAAAACGAGTAAAACGAGTAAAACGAGTAAAACGAGTAAAACGGGTAAAACTAGTAAAACGAGTAAAACGAGTAAAACGAGTAAAACGAGTAAACCGAGTAAAACGAGTAAAACGAGTAAACCGAGTAAACCGAGTAAAACGAGTAAAACGAGTAAAACGAGCAAAACTAGTAAAACGAGTAAAACGAGTAAAACGAGTAAAACTAGTAAAACGAGTAAAACGAGTGAAACTAGTAAAACGAGTAAAACGAGTAAAACGAGTAAAACGAGTAAAACGAGTAAAACGAGTAAAACGAGTAAAACGAGTAAAACGAGTAAAACGAGCAAAACGAGTAAAACGAGTAAAACGAGTAAAACGAGTAAAACGAGTAAAACGAGTAAAACGAGTAAACCGAGTAAACCGAGTAAAACGAGTAAAACTAGTTAAACGAGTAAAACGAGTAAAACGAGTAAAACGAGTAAAACGAGTAAAACGAGTAAAACGAGTAAAACGAGTAAAACGAGTAAAACGAGTAAAACGAGTAAAACGAGTAAAACGAGTAAAACGAGTAAAACGAGTAAAACGAGTAAAACGAGTAAAACGAGCAAAACGAGTAAAACGAGTAAAACGAGTAAAACGTGTAAAACGAGTGAAACGAGTAAAACGAGTAAAACGAGTAAAACGAGTAAAACGAGTAAAACGAGTAAAACGAGTAAAACGAGTAAAACGAGTAAAACGAGTAAACCGAGTAAAACGAGTAAAACGAGTTAAACTAGTTAAACTAGTTAAACGAGTAAAACGAGTAAAACGAGTAAAACGAGTAAAACTAGTAAAACTAGTAAAACGAGTAAAACGAGTAAAACGAGTAAAACGAGTAAAACGAGTAAAGCGAGTAAAGCGAGTAAGACGAGTAAAACGGGTAAAACGAGTAAAACGAGTAAAACGAGTAAAACGAGTAAAACGAGTAAAACGGGTAAAACTAGTAAAACGAGTAAAACGAGTAAAACGAGTAAAACGAGTAAAACGAGTAGAACTAGTAAAACGAGTAAAACGAGTGAAACTAGTAAAACGAGTAAAACGAGTAAAACGAGTAAAACGAGTAAAACGAGTAAAACGAGTAAAACGAGTAAAACGAGTAAAACGAGTAAAACGAGTAAAACGAGTAAAACGAGTAAAACGAGTAAAACGAATAAAACGGGTAAAACGAGTAAAACGAGTAAAACGAGTAAAACGAGTTAAACGAGTAAAACGTGTAAAACGTGTAAAACTAGTAAAACGAGTAAAACGAGTAAAACGAGTAAAACGAGCAAAACGAGTAAAACGAGTAAAACGAGTAAAACGAGTAAAACGTGTAAAACGAGTAAAACGTGTAAAACGAGTAAAACGAGTAAAACGAGTAAAACGAGTAAAACGAGTAAAACGAGTAAAACGAGTAAAACGAGTAAAACGAGTAAAACGAGTAAAACTAGTTAAACGAGTAAAACGAGTAAAACGAGTAAAACGAGTAAAACGAGTAAAACGAGTTAAACGAGTAAAACGAGTAAAACGAGTAAAACGAGTAAAACTAGTAAAACGAGTAAAACGAGTAAAACAAGTAAATCGAGTAAAACGAGTAAAACGAGTAAAACGAGTAAAACGAGCAAAACTAGTAAAACGAGTAAAACGAGTAAAACGAGTAAAACGAGCAAAACGAGTAAAACGAGTAAAACGAGTAAAACGAGTAAAACGAGTAAAACGTGTAAAACGAGTAAAACGTGTAAAACGAGTAAAACGAGTAAAACGAGTAAAACGAGTAAAACGAGTAAAACGAGTAAAACGAGTAAAACGAGTAAAACGAGTAAAACGAGTAAAACGAGTAAAACGAGTAAAACGAGTAAAACGAGCAAAACGAGTAAAACGAGCAAAACGAGTAAAACGAGTAAAACGAGTAAAACGAGTAAAACGAGTAAAACGAGTAAAACGAGCAAAACGAGTAAAACGAGCAAAACGAGTAAAACGAGTAAAACGTGTAAAACGAGTAAAACGTGTAAAACGAGTAAAACGAGTAAAACGAGTAAAACGAGTAAAACGAGTAAAACGAGTAAAACGAGTAAAACGAGTAAAACGAGTAAAACGAGTAAAACGAGTAAAACTAGTAAAACGAGTAAAACGAGTGAAACTAGTAAAACGAGTAAAACGAGTACAACGAGTAAAACGAGTAAAACGAGTAAAACGAGTAAAACGAGTAAAACGAGTAAAACGAGTAAAACGAGTAAAACGAATAAAACGGGTAAAACGAGTAAAACGAGTAAAACGAGTAAAACGAGTTAAACGAGTAAAACGAGTAAAACGAGTAAAACGAGCAAAACTAGTAAAACGAGTAAAACGAGTAAAACGAGTAAAACGAGTAAAACGAGTAAAACGAGTAAAACGAGTAAAACGAGTAAAACGAGTAAAACGAGTAAAACGAATAAAACGGGTAAAACGAGTAAAACGAGTAAAACGAGTAAAACGAGTTAAACGAGTAAAACGAGTAAAACGAGTAAAACGAGCAAAACTAGTAAAACGAGTAAAACGAGTACAACGAGTAAAACGAGTAAAACGAGTAAAACGAGTAAAACGAGTAAAACGAGTAAAACGAGTAAAACGAGTAAAACGAGTAAAACGAGTAAAACGAGTAAAACGAGTAAAACGAGTAAACCGAGTAAAACGAGTAAAACTAGTAAAACGAGTAAAACGAGTGAAACTAGTAAAACGAGTAAAACGAGTAAAACGAGTAAACGAGTAAAACGAGTAAAACGAGTAAAACGAGTGAAACCTAGTAAAACGAGTAAAACGAGTAAAACGAGTAAAACGAGTAAAACGAGTAAAACGAGTAAAACGAGTAAAACGAGTAAAACGAGTAAAACGAGTAAAACGAGTAAAACGAGTAAAACGAGTAAAACGAGTAAAACGAGTAAAACGAATAAAACGGGTAAAACGAGTAAAACGAGTAAAACGAGTAAAACGAGTAAAACGAGTTAAACGAGTAAAACGAGTAAAACGTGTAAAACGAGTAAAACGTGTAAAACGAGTAAAACGAGTAAAACGAGTAAAACGAGTAAAACGAGTAAAACGAGTAAAACGAGTAAAACGAGTAAAACGAGTAAAACGAGTAAAACTAGTAAAACGAGTAAAACGAGTGAAACTAGTAAAACGAGTAAAACGAGTACAACGAGTAAAACGAGTAAAACGAGTAAAACGAGTAAAACGAGTAAAACGAGTAAAACGAGTAAAACGAGTAAAACGAATAAAACGGGTAAAACGAGTAAAACAAGTAAAACGAATAAAACGAATAAAACGAATAAAACGAGTAAAACGAGTAAAACGAGTAAAACGAGTAAAGCGAGTAAAACGAGTAAAACGAGTAAAACGAGTAAACCGAGTAAACCGAGTAAAACGAGTAAAACTAGTTAAACGAGTAAAACGAGTAAAACGAGTAAAACGAGTAAAACGAGTAAAACTAGTAAAACTAGTAAAACGAGTAAAACGATTAAAACGAGTAAAACGAGTAAAACGAGTAAAGCGAGTAAGACGAGTAAAACGGGTAAAACGAGTAAAAGGAGTAAAACGAGTAAAACGAGTAAAACGAGTAAAACGAGTAAAACGAGTAAAACGAGTAAAACGAGTAAACCGAGTAAACCGAGTAAAACGAGTAAAACTAGTTAAACGAGTAAAACGAGTAAAACGAGTAAAACGAGTAAAACGAGTAAAACGAGTAAAACGAGTAAAACGAGTAAAACGAGTAAAACGAGTAAAACGAGTAAAACGAGTAAAACGAGTAAAACGAGTAAAACGAGTAAAACGAGCAAAACGAGTAAAACGAGTAAAACGAGTAAAACGTGTAAAACGAGTAAAACGTGTAAAACGAGTGAAACGAGTAAAACGAGTAAAACGAGTAAAACGAGTAAAACGAGTAAAACGAGTAAAACGAGTAAAACGAGTAAAACGAGTAAACCGAGTAAAACGAGTAAAACGAGTTAAACTAGTTAAACTAGTTAAACGAGTAAAACGAGTAAAACGAGTAAAACGAGTAAAACTAGTAAAACTAGTAAAACGAGTAAAACGAGTAAAACGAGTAAAACGAGTAAAACGAGTAAAGCGAGTAAAGCGAGTAAGACGAGTAAAACGGGTAAAACGAGTAAAACGAGTAAAACGAGTAAAACGAGTAAAACGAGTAAAACGGGTAAAACTAGTAAAACGAGTAAAACGAGTAAAACGAGTAAAACGAGTAAAACGAGTAAAACTAGTAAAACGAGTAAAACGAGTGAAACTAGTAAAACGAGTAAAACGAGTAAAACGAGTAAAACGAGTAAAACGAGTAAAACGAGTAAAACGAGTAAAACGAGTAAAACGAGTAAAACGAGTAAAACGAGTAAAACGAATAAAACGGGTAAAACGAGTAAAACGAGTAAAACGAGTAAAACGAGTTAAACGAGTAAAACGTGTAAAACGTGTAAAACTAGTAAAACGAGTAAAACGAGTAAAACGAGTAAAACGAGCAAAACGAGTAAAACGAGTAAAACGAGTAAAACGAGTAAAACGTGTAAAACGAGTAAAACGTGTAAAACGAGTAAAACGAGTAAAACGAGTAAAACGAGTAAAACGAGTAAAACGAGTAAAACGAGTAAAACGAGTAAAACGAGTAAAACGAGTAAAACGAGTAAAACTAGTTAAACGAGTAAAACGAGTAAAACGAGTAAAACGAGTAAAACGAGTAAAACGAGTTAAACGAGTAAAACGAGTAAAACGAGTAAAACGAGTAAAACTAGTAAAACGAGTAAAACGAGTAAAACAAGTAAATCGAGTAAAACGAGTAAAACGAGTAAAACGAGTAAAACGAGCAAAACTAGTAAAACGAGTAAAACGAGTAAAACGAGTAAAACGAGCAAAACGAGTAAAACGAGTAAAACGAGTAAAACGAGTAAAACGAGTAAAACGTGTAAAACGAGTAAAACGTGTAAAACGAGTAAAACGAGTAAAACGAGTAAAACGAGTAAAACGAGTAAAACGAGTAAAACGAGTAAAACGAGTAAAACGAGTAAAACGAGTAAAACGAGTAAAACGAGCAAAACGAGTAAAACGAGCAAAACGAGTAAAACGAGTAAAACGAGTAAAACGAGTAAAACGAGTAAAACGAGTAAAACGAGCAAAACGAGTAAAACGAGCAAAACGAGTAAAACGAGTAAAACGTGTAAAACGAGTAAAACGTGTAAAACGAGTAAAACGAGTAAAACGAGTAAAACGAGTAAAACGAGTAAAACGAGTAAAACGAGTAAAACGAGTAAAACGAGTAAAACGAGTAAAACGAGTAAAACGAGTAAAACTAGTAAAACGAGTAAAACGAGTGAAACGAGTGAAACTAGTAAAACGAGTAAAACGAGTACAACGAGTAAAACGAGTAAAACGAGTAAAACGAGTAAAACGAGTAAAACGAGTAAAACGAGTAAAACGAGTAAAACGAGTAAAACGAGTAAAACGAATAAAACGGGTAAAACGAGTAAAACGAGTAAAACGAGTAAAACGAGTTAAACGAGTAAAACGAGTAAAACGAGTAAAACGAGCAAAACTAGTAAAACGAGTAAAACGAGTACAACGAGTAAAACGAGTAAAACGAGTAAAACGAGTAAAACGAGTAAAACGTGTAAAACGAGTAAAACGTGTAAAACGAGTAAAACGAGTAAAACGAGTAAAACGAGTAGAACGAGTAAAACGAGTAAAACGAGTGAAACTAGTAAAACGAGTAAAACGAGTAAAACGAGTAAAACGAGTAAAACGAGTAAAACGAGTAAAACGAGTAAAACGAGTAAAACGAGTAAAACGAGTTAAACTAGTTAAACTAGTTAAACTAGTTAAACGAGTAAAACGAGTAAAACGAGTAAAACGAGTAAAACTAGTAAAACGAGTAAAACGAGTAAAACGAGTAAAACGAGTAAAACGAGTAAAACTAGTTAAATGAGTAAAACGAGTAAAACGAGTAAAACGAGTAAAACGAGTAAAACGAGTTAAACGAGTAAAACGAGTAAAACGAGTAAAACGAGTAAAACTAGTAAAACGAGTAAAACGAGTAAAACAAGTAAATCGAGTAAAACGAGTAAAACGAGTAAAACGAGTAAAACGAGCAAAACTAGTAAAACGAGTAAAACGAGTAAAACGAGTAAAACGAGTAAAACGAGTAAAACGAGTAAAACGAGTAAAACGAGTAAAACGAGTTAAACGAGTTAAAACGAGTAAAACGAGTAAAACTAGTAAAACGAGTAAAACGAGTAAAACAAGTAAATCGAGTAAAACGAGTAAAACGAGTAAAACGAGTAAAACGAGCAAAACTAGTAAAACGAGTAAAACGAGTAAAACGAGTAAAACGAGCAAAACGAGTAAAACGAGTAAAACGAGTAAAACGAGTAAAACGAGTAAAACGTGTAAAACGAGTAAAACGTGTAAAACGAGTAAAACGAGTAAAACGAGTAAAACGAGTAAAACGAGTAAAACGAGTAAAACGAGTAAAACGAGTAAAACGAGTAAAACGAGTAAAACGAGTAAAACGAGCAAAACGAGTAAAACGAGCAAAACGAGTAAAACGAGTAAAACGAGTAAAACGAGTAAAACGAGTAAAACGAGTAAAACGAGCAAAACGAGTAAAACGAGCAAAACGAGTAAAACGAGTAAAACGTGTAAAACGAGTAAAACGTGTAAAACGAGTAAAACGAGTAAAACGAGTAAAACGAGTAAAACGAGTAAAACGAGTAAAACGAGTAAAACGAGTAAAACGAGTAAAACGAGTAAAACGAGTAAAACGAGTAAAACTAGTAAAACGAGTAAAACGAGTGAAACTAGTAAAACGAGTAAAACGAGTACAACGAGTAAAACGAGTAAAACGAGTAAAACGAGTAAAACGAGTAAAACGAGTAAAACGAGTAAAACGAGTAAAACGAGTAAAACGAGTAAAACGAATAAAACGGGTAAAACGAGTAAAACGAGTAAAACGAGTAAAACGAGTTAAACGAGTAAAACGAGTAAAACGAGTAAAACGAGCAAAACTAGTAAAACGAGTAAAACGAGTACAACGAGTAAAACGAGTAAAACGAGTAAAACGAGTAAAACGAGTAAAACGTGTAAAACGAGTAAAACGTGTAAAACGAGTAAAACGAGTAAAACGAGTAAAACGAGTAGAACGAGTAAAACGAGTAAAACGAGTGAAACTAGTAAAACGAGTAAAACGAGTAAAACGAGTAAAACGAGTAAAACGAGTAAAACGAGTAAAACGAGTAAAACGAGTAAAACGAGTAAAACGAGTTAAACTAGTTAAACTAGTTAAACTAGTTAAACGAGTAAAACGAGTAAAACGAGTAAAACGAGTAAAACTAGTAAAACTAGTAAAACGAGTAAAACGAGTAAAACGAGTAAAACGAGTAAAACGAGTAAAGCGAGTAAAGCGAGTAAGACGAGTAAAACGGGTAAAACGAGTAAAACGAGTAAAACGAGTAAAACGAGTAAAACGAGTAAAACGGGTAAAACTAGTAAAACGAGTAAAACGAGTAAAACGAGTAAAACGAGTAAAACTAGTAAAACGAGTAAAACGAGTGAAACTAGTAAAACGAGGTAAAACGAGTAAAACGAGTAAAACGAGTAAAACGAGTAAAACGAGTAAAACGAGTAAAACGAGTAAAACGAGTAAAACGAGTAAAACGAGTAAAACGAATAAAACGGGTAAAACGAGTAAAACGAGTAAAACGAGTAAAACGAGTTAAACGAGTAAAACGTGTAAAACGTGTAAAACTAGTAAAACGAGTAAAACGAGTAAAACGAGTAAAACGAGCAAAACGAGGTAAAACGAGTAAAACGAGTAAAACGTGTAAAACGAGTAAAACGTGTAAAACGAGTAAAACGAGTAAAACGAGTAAAACGAGTAAAACGAGTAGAACGAGTAAAACGAGTAAAACGAGTAAAACGAGTAAAACGAGTAAAACGAGTAAAACGAGTAAAACTAGTTAAATGAGTAAAACGAGTAAAACGAGTAAAACGAGTAAAACGAGGTAAAACGAGTTAAACGAGTAAAACGAGTAAAACGAGTAAAACGAGTAAAACTAGTAAAACGAGTAAAACGAGTAAAACAAGTAAATCGAGTAAAACGAGTAAAACGAGTAAAACGAGTAAAACGAGCAAAACTAGTAAAACGAGTAAAACGAGTAAAACGAGTAAAACGAGCAAAACGAGTAAAACGAGTAAAACGAGTAAAACGAGTAAAACGAGTAAAACGTGTAAAACGAGTAAAACGTGTAAAACGAGTAAAACGAGTAAAACGAGTAAAACGAGTAAAACGAGTAAAACGAGTAAAACGAGTAAAACGAGTAAAACGAGTAAAACGAGTAAAACGAGTAAAACGAGTAAAACGAGTAAAACGAGTAAAACGAGCAAAACGAGTAAAACGAGTAAAACGTGTAAAACGAGTAAAACAGGTAAAACGAGTAAAACGAGTAAAACGAGTAAAACGAGTAAAACGAGTAAAACGAGTAAAACGAGTAAAACGAGTAAAACGAGTAAAACGAGTAAAACGAGTAAAACTAGTAAAACGAGTAAAACGAGTGAAACGAGTGAAACTAGTAAAACGAGTAAAACGAGTACAACGAGTAAAACGAGTAAAACGAGTAAAACGAGTAAAACGAGTAAAACGAGTAAAACGAGTAAAACGAGTAAAACGAGTAAAACGAATAAAACGGGTAAAACGAGTAAAACGAGTAAAACGAGTAAAACGAGTTAAAC
The DNA here is from genome assembly GCF_050908995.1 of Andrena cerasifolii. Lineage (NCBI taxonomy): Eukaryota > Metazoa > Arthropoda > Insecta > Hymenoptera > Andrenidae > Andrena > Andrena cerasifolii. The sequence goes on from NW_027486438.1 coordinate 12,297, forward strand.
GAGTAAAACGAGTAAAACGAGTAAAACGAGTAAAACGAGCAAAACTAGTAAAACGAGTAAAACGAGTACAACGAGTAAAACGAGTAAAACGAGTAAAACGAGTAAAACGAGTAAAACGAGTAAAACGAGTAAAACGAGTAAAACGAGTAAAACGAGTAAAACGAGTAAAACGAGTAAAACGAGTAAAACGAGTAAACCGAGTAAAACGAGTAAAACTAGTAAAACGAGTAAAACGAGTAAAACGAGTGAAACTAGTAAAACGAGTAAAACGAGTAAAACGAGTAAAACGAGTAAAACGAGTAAAACGAGTAAAACGAGTAAAACGAGTAAAACGAGTAAAACGAGTAAAACGAGTAAAACGAGTAAAACGAGTAAAACGAGTAAAACGAATAAAACGGGTAAAACGAGTAAAACGAGTAAAACGAGTAAAACGAGTAAAACGAGTTAAACGAGTAAAACGTGTAAAACGAGTAAAACGTGTAAAACGAGTAAAACGAGTAAAACGAGTTAAACGAGTAAAACGAGTAAAACGAGTAAAACGAGTAAAACGAGTAAAACGAGTAAAACAAGTAAATCGAGTAAAACGAGTAAAACGAGTAAAACGAGTAAAACGAGCAAAACTAGTAAAACGAGTAAAACGAGTAAAACGAGTAAAACGAGCAAAACGAGTAAAACGAGTAAAACGAGTAAAACGTGTAAAACGAGTAAAACGTGTAAAACGAGTAAAACGAGTAAAACGAGTAAAACGAGTAAAACGAGTAAAACGAGTAAAACGAGTAAAACGAGTAAAACGAGTAAAACGAGTAAAACGAGTAAAACGAGTAAAACGAGCAAAACTAGTTAAACGAGTAAAACGAGTAAAACGAGTAAAACGAGTTAAACGAGTAAAACGAGTAAAACGAGTAAAACGAGTAAAACTAGTAAAACGAGTAAAACGAGTAAAACAAGTAAATCGAGTAAAACGAGTAAAACGAGTAAAACGAGCAAAACTAGTAAAACTAGTAAAACGAGTAAAACGAGTAAAACGAGTAAAACGAGCAAAACGAGTAAAACGAGTAAAACGAGTAAAACGAGTAAAACGAGTAAAACGTGTAAAACGAGTAAAACGTGTAAAACGAGTAAAACGAGTAAAACGAGTAAAACGAGTAAAACGAGTAAAACGAGTAAAACGAGTAAAACGAGTAAAACGAGTAAAACGAGTAAAACGAGTAAAACGAGTAAAACGAGTAAAACGAGTAAAACGAGTAAAACGAGTAAAACGAGTAAAACGAGTAAAACGAGCAAAACGAGTAAAACGAGTAAAACGTGTAAAACGAGTAAAACGTGTAAAACGAGTAAAACGAGTAAAACGAGTAAAACGAGTAAAACGAGTAAAACGAGTAAAACGAGTAAAACGAGTAAAACTAGTAAAACGAGTAAAACGAGTGAAACTAGTAAAACGAGTAAAACGAGTACAACGAGTAAAACGAGTAAAACGAGTAAAACGAGTAAAACGAGTAAAACGAGTAAAACGAGTAAAACGAGTAAAACGAGTAAAACGAATAAAACGGGTAAAACGAGTAAAACGAGTAAAACGAGTAAAACGAGTTAAACGAGTAAAACGAGTAAAACGAGTAAAACGAGCAAAACTAGTAAAACGAGTAAAACGAGTAAAACGAGCAAAACTAGTAAAACGAGTAAAACAAGTAAAACGAATAAAACGAATAAAACGAATAAAACGAGTAAAACGAGTAAAACGAGTAAAGCGAGTAAAACGAGTAAAACGAGTAAAACGAGTAAAACGAGTAAAATGAGTAAAACGGGTAAAACGAGTAAAACGAGTAAAACGAGTAAAACGAGTTAAACGAGTAAAACGAGTAAAACGAGTAAAACGAGCAAAACGAGGAAAACGAGTAAAACGAGTAAAACGTGTAAAACGAGTAAAACGTGAAAACGAGTAAAACGAGTAAAACGAGTAAAACTAGTAAAACGAGTAAAACGAGTAAAACGAGTAAAACGAGTAAAACTAGTAAAACGAGTAAAACGAGTGAAACTAGTAAAACGAGTAAAACGAGTAAAACGAGTAAAACGAGTAAAACGAGTAAAACGAGTAAAACGAGTAAAACGAGTAAAACGAGTAAAACGAGTAAAACGAGTAAAACGAGTAAAACGAATAAAACGGGTAAAACGAGTAAAACGAGTAAAACGAGTAAAACGAGTTAAACGAGTAAAACGTGTAAAACGTGTAAAACTAGTAAAACGAGTAAAACGAGTAAAACGAGTAAAACGAGCAAAACGAGTAAAACGAGTAAAACGAGTAAAACGAGTAAAACGTGTAAAACGAGTAAAACGAGTAAAACGAGTAAAACGAGTAAAACGAGTAAAACGAGTAAAACGAGTAAAACGAGTAAAACGAGTAAAACGAGTAAAACGAGTAAAACGAGTAAACCGAGTAAATCGAGTAAAACGAGTAAAACGAGCAAAACTAGTAAAACGAGTAAAACGAGTAAAACGAGTAAAACTAGTAAAACGAGTGAAACGAGTGAAACTAGTAAAACGAGTAAAACGAGTAAAACGAGTAAAACGAGTAAAACGAGTAAAACGAGTAAAACGAGTAAAACGAGTAAAACGAGTAAAACGAGTAAAACGAGTAAAACGAGTAAAACGAGCAAAACGAGTGAAACTAGTAAAACGAGTAAAACGAGTAAAACGAGTAAAACGAGTAAAACGAGTAAAACGAGTAAAACGAGTAAAACGAGTAAAACGAGTAAAACGAGTAAAACGAATAAAACGGGTAAAACGAGTAAAACGAGTAAAACGAGTAAAACGAGTTAAACGAGTAAAACGTGTAAAACGTGTAAAACTAGTAAAACGAGTAAAACGAGTAAAACGAGTAAAACGAGCAAAACGAGTAAAACGAGTAAAACGAGTAAAACGAGTAAAACGAGTAAAACGTGTAAAACGAGTAAAACGAGTAAAACGAGTAAAACGAGTAAAACGAGTAAAACGAGTAAAACGAGTAAAACGAGTAAAACGAGTAAAACGAGCAAAACGAGTAAAACGAGTAAAACGAGTAAAACGAGTAAAACGAGTAAAACGAGTAAAACGAGTAAAACGAGTAAACCGAGTAAAACGAGTAAAACTAGTTAAACGAGTAAAACGAGTAAAACGAGTAAAACGAGTAAAACGAGTAAAACGAGTAAAACGAGTAAAACGAGTAAAACGAGTAAAACGAGTAAAACGAGTAAAACGAGTAAAACGAGTAAAACGAGTAAAACGAGTAAAACGAGTAAAACGAGCAAAACGAGTAAAACGAGTAAAACGAGTAAAACGTGTAAAACGAGTAAAACGAGTAAAACGAGTAAAACGAGTAAAACGAGTAAAACGAGTAAAACGAGTAAAACGAGTAAAACGAGTAAAACGAGTAAAACGAGTAAAACGAGTAAAACGAGTAAACCGAGTAAAACGAGTAAAACAAGTAAATCGAGTAAAACGAGTAAAACGAGTAAAACGAGTAAAACGAGCAAAACTAGTAAAACGAGTAAAACGAGTAAAACGAGTAAAACGAGTAAAACGAGCAAAACGAGTAAAACGAGTAAAACGAGTAAAACGTGTAAAACGAGTAAAACGTGTAAAACGAGTAAAACGAGTAAAACGAGTAAAACGAGTAAAACGAGTAAAACGAGTAAAACGAGTAAAACGAGTAAAACGAGTAAAACGAGTAAAACGAGTAAAACGAGTAAAACGAGTAAAACTAGTTAAACGAGTAAAACGAGTAAAACGAGTAAAACGAGTAAAACGAGTAAAACGAGTTAAACGAGTAAAACGAGTAAAACGAGTAAAACGAGTAAAACTAGTAAAACGAGTAAAACGAGTAAAACAAGTAAATCGAGTAAAACGAGTAAAACGAGTAAAACGAGTAAAACGAGCAAAACTAGTAAAACGAGTAAAACGAGTAAAACGAGTAAAACGAGCAAAACGAGTAAAACGAGTAAAACGAGTAAAACGAGTAAAACGAGTAAAACGTGTAAAACGAGTAAAACGTGTAAAACGAGTAAAACGAGTAAAACGAGTAAAACGAGTAAAACGAGTAAAACGAGTAAAACGAGTAAAACGAGTAAAACGAGTAAAACGAGTAAAACGAGTAAAACGAGTAAAACGAGTAAAACGAGTAAAACGAGTAAAACGAGTAAAACGAGTAAAACGAGTAAAACGAGCAAAACGAGTAAAACGAGTAAAACGTGTAAAACGAGTAAAACGTGTAAAACGAGTAAAACGAGTAAAACGAGTAAAACGAGTAAAACGAGTAAAACGAGTAAAACGAGTAAAACTAGTAAAACGAGTAAAACGAGTGAAACTAGTAAAACGAGTAAAACGAGTACAACGAGTAAAACGAGTAAAACGAGTAAAACGAGTAAAACGAGTAAAACGAGTAAAACGAGTAAAACGAGTAAAACGAGTAAAACGAGTAAAACGAATAAAACGGGTAAAACGAGTAAAACGAGTAAAACGAGTAAAACGAGTTAAACGAGTAAAACAAGTAAATCGAGTAAAACGAGTAAAACGAGTAAAACGAGTAAAACGAGCAAAACTAGTAAAACGAGTAAAACTAGTAAAACGAGTAAAACGAGTAAAACGAGTAAAACGAGTAAAACGAGTAAAACGTGTAAAACGAGTAAAACGTGTAAAACGAGTAAAACGAGTAAAACGAGTAAAACGAGTAAAACGAGTAAAACGAGTAAAACGAGTAAAACGAGTAAAACGAGTAAAACGAGTAAAACGAGTAAAACGAGTAAAACGAGTAAAACGAGTAAAACGAGTAAAACGAGTAAAACGAGTAAAACGAGTAAAACGAGTAAAACGAGTAAAACGAGTAAAACGAGTAAAACGAGTAAAACGAGCAAAACGAGTAAAACGAGTAAAACGTGTAAAACGAGTAAAACGTGTAAAACGAGTAAAACGAGTAAAACGAGTAAAACGAGTAAAACGAGTAAAACGAGTAAAACGAGTAAAACGAGTAAAACGAGTAAAACTAGTAAAACGAGTAAAACGAGTGAAACTAGTAAAACGAGTAAAACGAGTACAACGAGTAAAACGAGTAAAACGAGTAAAACGAGTAAAACGAGTAAAACGAGTAAAACGAGTAAAACGAGTAAAACGAGTAAAACGAATAAAACGGGTAAAACGAGTAAAACGAGTAAAACGAGTTAAACGAGTAAAACGAGTAAAACGAGTAAAACGAGCAAAACTAGTAAAACGAGTAAAACGAGTACAACGAGTAAAACGAGTAAAACGAGTAAAACGAGTAAAACGAGTAAAACGAGTAAAACGAGTAAAACGAGTAAAACGAGTAAAACGAGTAAAACGAGTAAAACGAGTAAAACGAGTAAAACGAGTAAAACGAGTAAACCGAGTAAAACGAGTAAAACTAGTAAAACGAGTAAAACGAGTGAAACTAGTAAAACGAGTAAAACGAGTAAAACGAGTAAAACTAGTAAAACGAGTAAAACGAGTAAAACGAGTAAAACGAGTAAAACGAGTAAAACGAGTAAAACGAGTAAAACGAGTAAAACGAGTAAAACGAGTAAAACGAGTAAAACGAGTAAAACGAATAAAACGGGTAAAACGAGTAAAACGAGTAAAACGAGTAAAACGAGTAAAACGAGTTAAACGAGTAAAACGTGTAAAACGAGTAAAACGTGTAAAACGAGTAAAACGAGTAAAACGAGTTAAACGAGTAAAACGAGTAAAACGAGTAAAACGAGTAAAACGAGTAAAACGAGTAAAACAAGTAAATCGAGTAAAACGAGTAAAACGAGTAAAACGAGTAAAACGAGCAAAACTAGTAAAACGAGTAAAACGAGTAAAACGAGTAAAACGAGCAAAACGAGTAAAACGAGTAAAACGAGTAAAACGTGTAAAACGAGTAAAACGTGTAAAACGAGTAAAACGAGTAAAACGAGTAAAACGAGTAAAACGAGTAAAACGAGTAAAACGAGTAAAACGAGTAAAACGAGTAAAACGAGTAAAACGAGTAAAACGAGCAAAACTAGTTAAACGAGTAAAACGAGTAAAACGAGTAAAACGAGTTAAACGAGTAAAACGAGTAAAACGAGTAAAACTAGTAAAACGAGTAAAACGAGTAAAACAAGTAAATCGAGTAAAACGAGTAAAACGAGTAAAACGAGCAAAACTAGTAAAACGAGTAAAACGAGTAAAACGAGTAAAACGAGCAAAACGAGTAAAACGAGTAAAACGAGTAAAACGAGTAAAACGAGTAAAACGTGTAAAACGAGTAAAACGTGTAAAACGAGTAAAACGAGTAAAACGAGTAAAACGAGTAAAACGAGTAAAACGAGTAAAACGAGTAAAACGAGTAAAACGAGTAAAACGAGTAAAACGAGTAAAACGAGTAAAACGAGTAAAACGAGTAAAACGAGTAAAACGAGTAAAACGAGTAAAACGAGTAAAACGAGTAAAACGAGTAAAACGAGTAAAACGAGTAAAACGAGCAAAACGAGTAAAACGAGTAAAACGTGTAAAACGAGTAAAACGTGTAAAACGAGTAAAACGAGTAAAACGAGTAAAACGAGTAAAACGAGTAAAACGAGTAAAACTAGTAAAACGAGTAAAACGAGTGAAACTAGTAAAACGAGTAAAACGAGTACAACGAGTAAAACGAGTAAAACGAGTAAAACGAGTAAAACGAGTAAAACGAGTAAAACGAGTAAAACGAATAAAACGGGTAAAACGAGTAAAACGAGTAAAACGAGTAAAACGAGTTAAACGAGTAAAACGAGTAAAACGAGTAAAACGAGCAAAACTAGTAAAACGAGTAAAACGAGTAAAACGAGCAAAACTAGTAAAACGAGTAAAACAAGTAAAACGAATAAAACGAATAAAACGAATAAAACGAGTAAAACGAGTAAAACGAGTAAAACGAGTAAAGCGAGTAAAACGAGTAAAACGAGTAAAACGAGTAAAACGAGTAAAATGAGTAAAACGGGTAAAACGAGTAAAACGAGTAAAACGAGTAAAACGAGTTAAACGAGTAAAACGAGTAAAACGAGTAAAACGAGCAAAACGAGGAAAACGAGTAAAACGAGTAAAACGTGTAAAACGAGTAAAACGTGTAAAACGAGTAAAACGAGTAAAACGAGTAAAACGAGTAAAACGAGTAAAACGAGTAAAACGAGTAAAACGAGTAAAACGAGTAAAACGAGTAAAACGAGTAAAACGAGTAAAACGAGTAAAACGAGTAAACCGAGTAAAACGAGTAAAACTAGTTAAACGAGTAAAACGAGTAAAACGAGTAAAACGAGTAAAACGAGTAAAACGAGTAAAACGAGTAAAACGAGTTAAACTAGTTAAACGAGTAAAACGAGTAAAACGAGTAAAACTAGTAAAACTAGTAAAACGAGTAAAACGATTAAAACGAGTAAAACGAGTAAAACGAGTAAAGCGAGTAAGACGAGTAAAACGGGTAAAACGAGTAAAACGAGTAAAACGAGTAAAACGAGTAAAACGAGTAAAACGGGTAAAACTAGTAAAACGAGTAAAACGAGTAAAACGAGTAAAACGAGTAAAACGAGTAAACCGAGTAAAACGAGTAAAACGAGTAAACCGAGTAAAACGAGTAAAACGAGTAAAACGAGTAAAACGAGTAAAACGAGTAAAACGAATAAAACGGGTAAAACGAGTAAAACGAGTAAAACGAGTAAAACGAGTAAAACGAGTTAAACGAGTAAAACGTGTAAAACGAGTAAAACGTGTAAAACGAGTAAAACGAGTAAAACGAGTTAAACGAGTAAAACGAGTAAAACGAGTAAAACGAGTAAAACGAGTAAAACGAGTAAAACAAGTAAATCGAGTAAAACGAGTAAAACGAGTAAAACGAGTAAAACGAGCAAAACTAGTAAAACGAGTAAAACGAGTAAAACGAGTAAAACGAGCAAAACGAGTAAAACGAGTAAAACGAGTAAAACGTGTAAAACGAGTAAAACGTGTAAAACGAGTAAAACGAGTAAAACGAGTAAAACGAGTAAAACGAGTAAAACGAGTAAAACGAGTAAAACGAGTAAAACGAGTAAAACGAGTAAAACGAGTAAAACGAGCAAAACTAGTTAAACGAGTAAAACGAGTAAAACGAGTAAAACGAGTTAAACGAGTAAAACGAGTAAAACGAGTAAAACGAGTAAAACTAGTAAAACGAGTAAAACGAGTAAAACAAGTAAATCGAGTAAAACGAGTAAAACGAGTAAAACGAGCAAAACTAGTAAAACGAGTAAAACGAGTAAAACGAGTAAAACGAGCAAAACGAGTAAAACGAGTAAAACGAGTAAAACGAGTAAAACGAGTAAAACGTGTAAAACGAGTAAAACGTGTAAAACGAGTAAAACGAGTAAAACGAGTAAAACGAGTAAAACGAGTAAAACGAGTAAAACGAGTAAAACGAGTAAAACGAGTAAAACGAGTAAAACGAGTAAAACGAGTAAAACGAGTAAAACGAGTAAAACGAGTAAAACGAGTAAAACGAGTAAAACGAGTAAAACGAGTAAAACGAGTAAAACGAGTAAAACGAGCAAAACGAGTAAAACGAGTAAAACGTGTAAAACGAGTAAAACGTGTAAAACGAGTAAAACGAGTAAAACGAGTAAAACGAGTAAAACGAGTAAAACGAGTAAAACTAGTAAAACGAGTAAAACGAGTGAAACTAGTAAAACGAGTAAAACGAGTACAACGAGTAAAACGAGTAAAACGAGTAAAACGAGTAAAACGAGTAAAACGAGTAAAACGAGTAAAACGAGTAAAACGAATAAAACGGGTAAAACGAGTAAAACGAGTAAAACGAGTAAAACGAGTTAAACGAGTAAAACGAGTAAAACGAGTAAAACGAGCAAAACTAGTAAAACGAGTAAAACGAGTAAAACGAGCAAAACTAGTAAAACGAGTAAAACAAGTAAAACGAATAAAACGAATAAAACGAATAAAACGAGTAAAACGAGTAAAACGAGTAAAACGAGTAAAGCGAGTAAAACGAGTAAAACGAGTAAAACGAGTAAAACGAGTAAAATGAGTAAAACGGGTAAAACGAGTAAAACGAGTAAAACGAGTAAAACGAGTTAAACGAGTAAAACGAGTAAAACGAGTAAAACGAGCAAAACGAGGAAAACGAGTAAAACGAGTAAAACGTGTAAAACGAGTAAAACGTGTAAAACGAGTAAAACGAGTAAAACGAGTAAAACGAGTAAAACGAGTAAAACGAGTAAAACGAGTAAAACGAGTAAAACGAGTAAAACGAGTAAAACGAGTAAAACGAGTAAAACGAGTAAAACGAGTAAACCGAGTAAAACGAGTAAAACTAGTTAAACGAGTAAAACGAGTAAAACGAGTAAAACGAGTAAAACGAGTAAAACGAGTAAAACGAGTAAAACGAGTTAAACTAGTTAAACGAGTAAAACGAGTAAAACGAGTAAAACTGGTAAAACTAGTAAAACGAGTAAAACGATTAAAACGAGTAAAACGAGTAAAACGAGTAAAGCGAGTAAGACGAGTAAAACGGGTAAAACGAGTAAAACGAGTAAAACGAGTAAAACGAGTAAAACGAGTAAAACGGGTAAAACTAGTAAAACGAGTAAAACGAGTAAAACGAGTAAAACGAGTAAAACGAGTAAACCGAGTAAAACGAGTAAAACGAGTAAACCGAGTAAAACGAGTAAAACGAGTAAAACGAGTAAAACGAGTAAAACGAGTAAAACGAGTAAAACGAGTAAAACGAGTAAAACGAGTAAAACGAGTAAAACGAGTAAAACGAGCAAAACGAGTAAAACGAGTAAAACGAGTAAAACGTGTAAAACGAGTAAAACGAGTAAAACGAGTAAAACGAGTAAAACGAGTAAAACGAGTAAAACGAGTAAAACGAGTAAAACGAGTAAAACGAGTAAACCGAGTAAAACGAGTAAAACTAGTTAAACGAGTAAAACGAGTAAAACGAGTAAAACGAGTAAAACGAGTAAAACGAGTAAAACGAGTAAAACGAGTTAAACTAGTTAAACGAGTAAAACGAGTAAAACGAGTAAAACTAGTAAAACTAGTAAAACGAGTAAAACGATTAAAACGAGTAAAACGAGTAAAACGAGTAAAACGGGTAAAACTAGTAAAACGAGTAAAACGAGTAAAACGAGTAAAACGAGTAAAACTAGTAAAACGAGTAAAACGAGTGAAACTAGTAAAACGAGTACAACGAGTAAAACGAGTAAAACGAGTAAAACGAGTAAAACGAGTAAAACGAGTAAAACGAGTAAAACGAGTAAAACGAGTAAAACGAGTAAAACGAGTAAAACGAGTAAAACGAGTAAAACGAATAAAACGGGTAAAACGAGTAAAACGAGTAAAACGAGTAAAACGAGTTAAACGAGTAAAACGTGTAAAACGAGTAAAACGTGTAAAACGAGTAAAACGAGTAAAACGAGTTAAACGAGTAAAACGAGTAAAACGAGTAAAACGAGTAAAACTAGTAAAACGAGTAAAACGAGTAAAACAAGTAAATCGAGTAAAACGAGTAAAACGAGTAAAACGAGTAAAACGAGCAAAACTAGTAAAACGAGTAAAACGAGTAAAACGAGTAAAACGAGTAAAACGAGCAAAACGAGTAAAACGAGTAAAACGAGTAAAAC
>NW_027486439.1:5000-7500 GCF_050908995.1 Andrena cerasifolii
ATGGTCGGTCGGTCGGTCAGTCTGTCAGTCGGTCAGTCGTTCAGTTGGTCGGTCAGTCGGTCAGTCGGTCAGTCAGTCCGTCGGTCGGTCGGTCGGTCGGTCGGTCGGTCAGTCGGACAATCGGTCCGTCGGTCGGTCGTTCGGTCGGTCTGTCAGTCGGTCAGTCGGTCAGTCGGTCAGTCGGTCAGTCGGTCAGTCGGTCGGTCAGTCGGACAATCGGTCGGTCGGTCAGTCGGTCAGTCGGACAGTCAGTCCGTCGGTCGGTCGGTCGGTCGGTCAGTCGGACAATCGGTCGGTCCGTCGGTCGGTCGGTCGGTCGGTCGGTCGGTCGGTCGGTCGGTCGGTCGTTCGGTCGGTCAGTCGGTCGGTCCGTCGGTCAGTCGGTCCGTCGGTCAGTCGGTCAGTCGGTCAGTTGGTCGGTCTTTCGGTCAGTCGGTCAGTCAGTCCGTCCGTCGGTCGGTCGTTCGGTCGGTCGTTCGGTCGGTCGGTCGGTCGGATGGTCGGTCGGTCGGTCAGTCTGTCAGTCGGTCAGTCGTTCAGTTGGTCGGTCAGTCGGTCAGTCGGTCAGTCAGTCCGTCGGTCGGTCGGTCGGTCGGTCGGTCGGTCAGTCGGACAATCGGTCGGTCGCGGTCGTTCGGTCGGTCTGTCAGTCGGTCAGTCGGTCAGTCGGTCAGTCGGTCAGTCGGTCAGTCGGTCGGTCAGTCGGGACAATCGGTCGGTCGGTCAGTCGGTCAGTCGGACAGTCAGTCCGTCGGTCGGTCGGTCGGTCGGTCAGTCGGACAATCGGTCGGTCCGTCGGTCGGTCGGTCGGTCGGTCGGTCGGTCGGTCGGTCGGTCGGTCGTTCGGTCGGTCGGTCGGTCGGTCGGTCGGTCCGTCGGTCAGTCGATCAGTTGTTCGGTCAGTCGGTCAGTCAGTCCGTCGGTCGGTCGGTCGGTCGGTCGGTCGGTCGGTCGTTCGTTCGGTCGGTCTGTCGGTCGGTCGGTCGGTCAGTCGGTCGGTCCGTCGGTCAGTCGGTCCGTCGGTCAGTCGGTCAGTCGGTCAGTTGGTCGTTCGGTCGGTCGGTCGGTCGGTCGGTCGGTCGGTCGATCGATCGGTCGGTCGGTCGGTCGGTCAGTCGGTCGGTCGGTCGGTCGGTCGGTCGGTCGGTCGGTCGGTCGGTCGGTCGGTCTGTCAGTCGGTCAGTCGTTCAGTCGGTCAGTCGGTCAGTCGGTCAGTCGGTCGGTCGGTCGGTCAGTCGGTCAGTCGGTCAGTCGGTCAGTCGGTCGGTCAGTCGGGCAATCGGTCGGTCGGTCGGTCGGTCGGTCCGTCGGTCAGTCGGTCAGTCGGTCAGTTGGTCAGTCGGTCAGTCGGTCAGTCGGTCAGTCGGTCGGTCAGTCGGACAATCGGTCGGTCGGTCGGTCGGTCGGTCGGTCCGTCGGTCGGTCGGCCGGTCGGTCGGTCGGTCGGTCGGTCGGTCGGTCGTTCGGTCGGTCGGTCGGTCGGTCGGTCGGTCGTTCGTTCGGTCGGTCTGTCGGTCGGTCAGTCGGTCAGTCGGTCAGTCGGTCGGTCAGTCGGACAATCGGTCGGTCGGTCGGTCGGTCGGTCGGTCGGTCGGTCGGTCGGTCGGTCTGTCAGTCGGTCAGTCGGTCAGTTGGTCAGTCGGTCAGTCGGTCGGTCAGTCGGACAATCGGTCGGTCGGTCAGTCGGTCAGTCGGTCAGTCAGTCCGTCGGTCGGTCGGTCGGTCGGTTGGTCGGTCGGTCGGTCAGTCGGTCAGTCAGTCCGTCGGTCGGTCGGTCGGTCGGTCGGTCAGTCGGTCAGTCGGTCAGTCGGTCGGTCCGTCGGTCAGTCGGTCCGTCGGTCAGTCGGTCAGTCGGTCAGTTGGTCAGTCGGTCAGTCGGTCAGTCGGTCGGTCGGTCGGTCGGTCGGTCGGTCGGTCGGTCTGTCAGTCGGTCAGTCGTTCAGTCGGTCAGTCGGTCAGTCGGTCAGTCGGTCGGTCGGTCGGTCGGTCGGTCGGTCGGTCGGTCGGTCGGTCTGTCAGTCGGTCAGTCGGTCAGTCGGTCAGTCGGTCAGTCGGTCGGTCAGTCGGACAATCGGTCGGTCGGTCAGTCGGTCAGTCGGTCAGTCAGTCCGTCGGTCGGTCGGTCGGTCGGTTGGTCGGTCGGTCGGTCAGTCGGTCAGTCAGTCCGTCGGTCGGTCGGTCGGTCGGTCGGTCAGTCGGTCAGTCGGTCAGTTGGTCAGTCGGTCAGTCGGTCAGTCGGTCAGTCGGTCGGTCAGTCGGACAATCGGTCGGTCGGTCGGTCGGTCGGTCGGTCCGTCGGTCGGTCGGCCGGTCGGTCGGTCGGTCGGTCGGTCGGTCGGTCGGTCGGTCAGTCGGTCGGTAGGTCGGTCGGTCGGTCAGTCGTTCAGTCGGTCAGTCGGTCAGTTGGTCGGTCGGTCGGTCGTTCGGTCGGTCGGTCGGTCGGTCAGTCGGTCAGTCGGTCAGTCGGTCGGTCCGTCGGTCAGTCGGTCCGTCGGTCAGT